>NW_024061135.1:0-108406 GCF_016432855.1 Salvelinus namaycush
ATTCAGGTGACAGGCTGGTACTTTAACAACAGATGTTATATTCAGTGACAGGCTGGTACTTTAACACAACAGAGTGTTATATTCAGGTGACAGGCTGGTACTTTAACAACAGAGTGTTATTCAGGTGACAGGCTGGTACTTTAACAACAACGAGTGTTATATTCAGGTGACAGGCTGGTACTTTAACAACAACAGAGTGTTATATTCATGCAGGCTGGTACTTTAACAACAACAGAGTGTTATATTCAGGTGACAGGCTGGTACTTTAACAACAACAGAGTGTTATATTCAGGTGACAGGCTGGTACTTTAACAACAGAGTGTTATATTCAGGTGACAGGCTGGTACTTTAACAACAACAGAGTGGTTATATTCAGGTGAACAGCTGTACTTTAACAACAGAGTGTTATATTCAGGTGACAGCTGGTACTTTAAACAACAGAGTGTTATATTCAGGTGACAGGCTGGTACTTTAACAATCAACAGAGTGTTATATTCAGGTGACAGGCTGGTACTTTAACAACAACAGAGTGTTATATTCAGTGACAGGCTGGTACTTTAACAACAACAGAGTGTTATATTCAGGTGACAGGCTGGTACTTTAACAACAGAGTGTTATATTCAGGTGACAGGCTGGTACTTTAACAACAACAGAGTGTTATATTCAGGTGACAGGCTGGTACTTTAACAACAGAGTGTTATATTCAGGTGACAGGCTGATACTTTAACAACAACAGAGTGTTATATTCAGGTGACAGGCTGATACTTTAACAACAGAGTGTTATATTCAGGTGACAGGCTGATACTTTAACAACAGAGTGTTATATTCAGGTGACAGGCTGGTACTTTAAACACAACAGAGTGTTATATTCAGGTGACAGGCTGGTACTTTACAACAGAGTGTTATATTCAGGTGACAGGCTGGTACTTTTATACACAACAGAGTGTTATATTCAGGGACAGGCTGATACTTTAACAACAGAGTGTTATATTTCAGGTGACAGGCTGATACTTTAACAACAACAGAGTGTTATATTCAGGTGACAGGCTGGTACTTAACAACAAACAGAGTGTTATATTCAGGTGTGACAGGCTGGTACTTTAACCACACAGAGTGTTATATTCAGGTGACAGGCTGGTACTTTAACAACAGAGTGTTATATTCAGGTGACAGGTCGGTACTTAACACAGAGTGTTATATTCAGGTGACAGGCTGTTACTTTAACAACAGAGTGTTATATTCAGGTAGACAGGCTGATACTTTAACGAACAACAGAGTGGTTTATATTCAGGTGACAGGCTGGTACTTAACAACAACAGAGTGTTTATATTCAGGTGACAGGCTGGTACTTTAACAACAACAGAGTGTTATATTCAGGTGACAGGCTGGTACTTTAACACAACAGAGTGTTAGATTCAGGTGACAGGCTGTATACTTACAACAGAGTGTTATATTCAGGTGACAGGCTGGTACTTTAACAACAACAGAGTGTTATATTCAGGTGACAGGCTGGTACTTTAACAACAACAGAGTGTTATATTCAGGTGACAGGCTGGTACTTTAACAACAACTAGAGTGTTATATTCCGTGACAGGCTGAGGTACTACAACAACAGTGTGATATTCAGGTGACAGGCTGGTACTTTAACAACACAGAGTGTTTATATTCAGGTGACAGGCTGGTACTTTAACATACAACAGAGTGTTATATTCAGGTGACAGGCTGGTACTTTAACAACAACAGAGTGTTATATTCAGGTGACAGGCTGGTACTTAACAACAACAGAGTGTTATATTCAGGTGACAGGCTGGTACTTTAACAACAACAGAGTGTTATATTCAGGTGACAGGCTGGTACTTTAACAACAACAGAGTGTTATATTCAGGTGACAGGCTGATACTTTAACAACAGAGTGTTATATTCAGGTGACAGGCTGATACTTTAACAACAGAGTGTTATATTCAGGTGACAGGCTGGTACTTTAACAACAGAGTGTTATATTCAGGTGACAGGCTGTACTTTAACATCAACAGAGTGTTATATTCAGGTGACAGGCGTGGTACTTTAACAACAACAGAGTGTTATATTCAGGTGACAGGCTGGTACTTTAACAACAACAGAGTGTTATATTCAGGTGACAGGCTGGTACTTTAACAACAGAGTGTTATATTCAGGTGACAGGCTGGTACTTTAACAACAACAGAGTGTTATATTCAGGTGACAGGCTGGTACTTTAACAACAGAGTGTTATATTCAGGTGACAGGCTGATACTTTAACAACAACAGAGTGTTATATTCAGGTGACAGGCTGATACTTTATCAACAACAGAGTGTTATATTCAGGTGACAGGCTGATACTTTAACAACAACAGAGTGTTATATTCAGGTGACAGGCTGGTACTTTAACAACAACAGAGTGTTATATTCAGGTGACAGGCTGGTACTTTAACAACAGAGTGTTATATTCAGGTGACAGGCTGGTACTTTAACAACAACAGAGTGTTATATTCAGGTGACAGGCTGGTACTTTAACAACAGAGTGTTATATTCAGGTGACAGGCTGATACTTTAACAACAACAGAGTGTTATATTCAGGTGACAGGCTGGTACTTTAACAACAACAGAGTGTTATATTCAGGTGACAGGCTGGTACTTTAACAACAGAGTGTTATATTCAGGTGACAGGCTGGTACTTTAACAACAACAGAGTGTTATATTCAGGTGACAGGCTGGTACTTTAACAACAGAGTGTTATATTCAGGTGACAGGCTGGTACTTTATCAACAACAGAGTGTTATATTCAGGTGACAGGCTGGTACTTTAACAACAACAGAGTGTTATATTCAGGTGACAGGCTGGTACTTTAACAACAACAGAGTGTTATATTCAGGTGACAGGCTGGTACTTTAACAACAACAGAGTGTTATATTCAGGTGACAGGCTGGTACTTTAACATCAACAGAGTGTTATATTCAGGTGACAGGCTGATACTTTAACAACAGAGTGTTATATTCAGGTGACAGGCTGGTACTTAACAACAACAGAGTGTTATATTCAGGTGACAGGCTGGTACTTTAACAACAACAGAGTGTTATATTCAGGTGACAGGCTGGTACTTTAACAACAACAGAGTGTTATATTCAGGTGACAGGCTGGTACTTTAACAACAACAGAGTGTTATATTCAGGTGACAGGCTGATACTTTAACAACAACAGAGTGTTATATTCAGGTGACAGGCTGATACTTTAACAACAACAGAGTGTTATATTCAGGTGACAGGCTGGTACTTTAACAACAACAGAGTGTTATATTCAGGTGACAGGCTGGTACTTTAACAACAGAGTGTTATATTCAGGTGACAGGCTGGTACTTTAACAACAGAGTGTTATATTCAGGTGACAGGCTGGTACTTTAACAACAACAGAGTGTTATATTCAGGTGACAGGCTGATACTTTAACAACAGAGTGTTATATTCAGGTGACAGGCTGGTACTTTAACAACAACAGAGTGTTATATTCAGGTGACAGGCTGGTACTTTAACAACAACAGAGTGTTATATTCAGGTGACAGGCTGGTACTTTAACAACAACAGAGTGTTATATTCAGGTGACAGGCTGATACTTTAACAACAACAGAGTGTTATATTCAGGTGACAGGCTGGTACTTTAACAACAACAGAGTGTTATATTCAGGTGACAGGCTGGTACTTTAACAACAACAGAGTGTTATATTCAGGTGACAGGCTGGTACTTTAACAACAACAGAGTGTTATATTCAGGTGACAGGCTGGTACTTTAACAACAGAGTGTTATATTCAGGTGACAGGCTGGTACTTTAACAACAGAGTGTTATATTCAGGTGACAGGCTGATACTTTAACAACAGAGTGTTATATTCAGGTGACAGGCTGTTACTTTAACAACAGAGTGTTATATTCAGGTGACAGGCTGATACTTTAACAACAACAGAGTGTTATATTCAGGTGACAGGCTGATACTTTAACAACAGAGTGTTATATTCAGGTGACAGGCTGGTACTTTAACAACAACAGAGTGTTATATTCAGGTGACAGGCTGGTACTTTAACAACAACAGAGTGTTATATTCAGGTGACAGGCTGGTACTTTAACAACAACAGAGTGTTATATTCAGGTGACAGGCTGGTACTTTAACAACAACAGAGTGTTATATTCAGGTGACAGGCTGATACTTTAACAACAACAGAGTGTTATATTCAGGTGACAGGCTGGTACTTTAACAACAACAGAGTGTTATATTCAGGTGACAGGCTGGTACTTTAACAACAACAGAGTGTTATATTCAGGTGACAGGCTGGTACTTTAACAACAACAGAGTGTTATATTCAGGTGACAGGCTGGTACTTTAACAGAGTGTTATATCCAGGTGACAGGCTGGTACTTTAACAACAACAGAGTGTTATATTCAGGTGACAGGCTGGTACTTTAACAACAACAGAGTGTTATATTCAGGTGACAGGCTGGTACTTTAACAACAACAGAGTGTTATATTCAGGTGACAGGCTGGTACTTTAACAACAACAGAGTGTTATATTCAGGTGACAGGCTGGTACTTTAACAACAACAGAGTGTTATATTCAGGTGACAGGCTGGTACTTTAACAACAACAGAGTGTTATATTCAGGTGACAGGCTGGTACTTTAACAACAACAGAGTGTTATATTCAGGTGAATTACAAAGCTTCAGTTCAGATTCAGATTGAATGGATCAGTTCCCTGTAAGTTCAAATAACTCAAATAACTATTTTTGTTGACATGGCAGGATATGATTGAGTGATTTCAACTGAAACAGAATTGATGTATTGAGTTGGAGGAACTCAGGAAGGATAATAGGAAAAAGTGTTATGTTTGAGTTGACGTGTTCTGTAGTGTCTGGTTTTAGTGACCCGTCCTGTAGTGTCTGGTTTTAATGACTCGTCCTGTAGTATCTGGTTTTAGTGACCCATCCTGTAGTGTCTGGTTTTAGTGACCCGTCCTGTCGTGTCTGGTTTTAGTGACCCGTCCTGTAGTATCTGGTTTTAGTGACCCATCCAGGAGTGTCTGGTTTTAGTGACCCGTCCTGTCGTGTCTGGTTTTAATGACCCGTCCTGTAGTATCTGGTTTTAATGACCCGTCCTGTAGTATCTGGTTTTAGTGACCCATCCAGGAGTGTCTGGTTTTAGTGACCCGTCCTGTCGTGTCTGGTTTTAGTGACCCGTCCTGTAGTGTTTGGTTTTGGTGACCCGTACTGTAGTGTCTGGTTTTAGTGACCCGTCCTGTAGTGTCTGGTTTTAGTGACCCGTCCTGTAGTGTCTGGTTTTAGTGACCCGTCCTGTAGTGTCTGGTTTTAGCAACCCGTACTGTAGTGTCTGGTTTTAGTGACCCGTACTGTAATGTCTGGATTTTAGTTACCCGTCCTGTAGTGTCTGGTTTTAGGGACCCGTCCTGTAGTATCTGGTTTTAGTGACCCATCCTGTAGTGTCTGGTTTTAGTGACCCGTCCTGTCATGTCTGGTTTTAGTGACCCGTCCTGTAGTGTCTGGTTTTAATGACCCGTCCTGTAGTGTCTGGTTTTAATGACCCGTCCTGTAGTGTCTGGTTTTAGTGACCCGTACTGTAGTGTCTGGTTTTAGTGACCCGTCCTGTAGTGTCTGGTTTTAGTTACCCGTCCTGTAGTGTCTGGTTTTAGGGACCCGTCCTGTAGTGTCTGGTTTTAATGACCCGTCCTGTAGTATCTGGTTTTAGTGACCCGTCCTGTAGTGTCTGGTTTTAGTGACCCGTCCTGTCGTGTCTGGTTTTAGTGACCCGTCCTGTAGTGTCTGGTTTTAATGACCCGTCCTGTAGTGTCTGGTTTTAATGACCCGTCCTGTCGTGTCTGGTTTTAGTGACCCGTCCTGTAGTGTTTGGTTTTGGTGACCCGTACTGTAGTGTCTGGTTTTAGTGACCCGTCCTGTAGTGTCTGGTTTTAGTGACCCGTCCTGTAGTGTCTGGTTTTAGTGACCCGTCCTGTAGTGTCTGGTTTTAGCAACCCGTACTGTAGTGTCTGGTTTTAGTGACCCGTACTGTAGTGTCTGGATTTAGTTACCCGTCCTGTAGTGTCTGGTTTTAGGGACCCGTCCTGTAGTATCTGGTTTTAATGACCCATCCTGTAGTGTCTGGTTTTAGTGACCCGTCCTGTCATGTCTGGTTTTAGTGACCCGTCCTTTAGTGTCTGGTTTTAATGACCTGTCCTGTAGTGTCTGGTTTTAATGACCCGTCCTGTCGTGTCTGGTTTTAGTGACCCGTCCTGTAGTGTTTGGTTTTGGTGACCCGTACTGTAGTGTCTGGTTTTAGTGACCCGTCCTGTAGTGTCTGGTTTTAGTTACCCGTCCTGTAGTGTCTGGTTTTAGTGACCCGTCCTGTAGTGTCTGGTTTTAATGACCCGTCCTGTAGTGTCTGGTTTTAATGACCCGTCCTGTAGTGTCTGGTTTTAGTGACCCGTCCTGTAGTGTCTGGTTTTAGTGACCCGTCCTGTAGTGTCTGGTTTTAGTGACCCGTCCTGTAGTGTCTGGTTTTATCTACCCGTCCTGTAGTGTCTGGTTTTAGTTACCCGTCCTGTAGTGTCTGGGTTTTGTGACCCGTCCTGTAGTGTCTGGTTTTAGTGACCCGTCCTGTAGTGTCTGGTTTTAGCTACCCGTTCTGTAGTGTCTGGTTTTAGTGACCCGTCCTGTAGTGTCTGGTTTTAGCTACCCGTCCTGTAGTGTCTGGGTTTCATTGAGTCTTCTCTCTGCTCCGGTAAGAGGAGGTTTGCGTCGCCAAATGAGACACTTTTCCCTATGCAGTGCACTACTTTTCAGCAGAGCTCTATGTGTCCTGGTCCCTCTGGTCAAAAGTAATGTCCTATAAAGGGAATAGGGTGCCATTTATGACTCAGCTGAGGTAAGAGGAGAGAGTTCTGTTTGATGTAAGCAGGGTTCAGGTGAGGTCAGGAGCTGTACAGTGTTATAGGGGAGATGGGTGTGTGTGACTGATGTAAGCAGGGTTCAGGTGAGGTCAGGAGCTGTACAGTGTTATAGGGGAGATGGGTGTGTGTGACTGATGTAAACAGGGTTCAGGTGAGGTCAGGAGCTGTACAGTGTTATAGGGGAGATGGGTGTGTGTGACTGATGTAAGCAGGGTTCAGGTGAGGTCAGGAGCTGTACAGTGTTATAGGGGAGATGGGTGTGTGTGACTGAGTGTGGAATACATTTTTAGTCCACCCCAAAAATTCCTGAAATCATAGGTGTGAGGTCTGTGGGTCTGTCTACCTAGACTAGGTCAGACATCCTCTGTCTCTCTCTCTCTTTGATATTGTAACTGAATGAGGACCCAGAGAATCCAGGGAACTAACTCTAACCCAGGGAATCCAGGGAACTAATCCTAACCCAGGGAATCAGGGAACTACTCCCAACCCAGGGAACCCAGGGAACTAATCCTAACCCAGGGAATCCAGGGAACTAATCCTAACCCAGGGAATCCAGGGAACTAATCCTAACCCAGGGAATCCAGGAAACTAACTCTAACCCAGGGAATCCAGGGAACTAATCCTAACCCAGGGAATCCAGGGAACTAATCCTAACCCAGGGAATCCAGGGAACTAGCCCTAACTCTAACCCAGGGAATCCAGGGAACGTGAAGGTGAAGAGGTGAAGAAGAGGGGGAGGAGGTGAGAGGAGGTGAAGGAGAGGGGGAGGTGTGGAGAGGAGGTGAAGGGGGGGGAGGAGTGGAGTGGAGAGGGGGAGGAGGAGAGGGGGAGAAGTGGAGAGGAGGTGAAGGAGAGGGGGAGGAGTGGAGAGGAGGTGAAGGAGAGGGGGAGGAGTGGAGAGGAGGTGAAGGAGAGGGGGAGGAGTGGAGAGGAGGTGAAGGAGGGGGAGGAATGGAGTGGAGAGGGGGAGGAGGAGAGAGAGAAGAGTGGAGAGGAGGTGAAGGAGAGGGGGAGGAGTGGAGAGGAGGTGAAGGAGAGGGGGAGGGGGGGAGAGGAGGTGAAGGAGAGGGGGAGGAGGTGAGAGGAGTTGAAGGAGTGGAGAGGAGGTGAAGGAGAGGGGGAGGAGGTGAGAGGAGGTGAAGGAGAGGGGGAGGTGTGGAGAGGAGGTGAAGGAGAGAGGGAGGAGGTGAAGGAGAGGGGAAGGAGAGGGGGAGGAGGTGAAGGAGAGGTGAAGGAGAGGGGGAGGAGGTGAGAGGAGGTGAAGGAGAGGGGGAGGAGGTGAGAGGAGGTGAAGGAGAGGGGGAGGAGTGGAGAGGAGGTGAAGGAGAGGGGGAGGAGGTGAAGGAGAGGGGGAGGAGGTGAGAGGAGGTGAAGGAGAGGGGGAGGAGTGGAGAGGAGGTGAAGGAGAGGGGGAGGAGGGGAGAGGAGGGGAAGGAGAGGGGGAGGATGGAGACGAGGTGAAGGAGAGGGGGAGGAGTGGAGAGGAGGTGAAGGAGAGGGGGAGGAGGTGAGAGGTGAAGGAGAGGGGGAGGATGGAGACGAGGTGAAGGAGAGAGGAGGAGTGGAGACGAGGTGAAGGAGAGGGGGAGGAGAGTAGAGGAGGTGAAGGAGAGGGGCGGTAGAAGGGTGGAGATTTGACATGACAGCTGATGATATGAAGCAGACTTCCAGGAGGTTCTGCTCTGGTCTGTTTCTGTTCTGGGTTGTGTTCATTAGGCACCAAACGGAAGAAAACACACTGAAACAGGGAGGGACAACCTGAACTTGTCCAATATGAAACGCTCATTTTCAATTACCATTGAAACACATTTGATACAGTGGGTACTAATGAATATGACCCAGTTTCTGATTAATGTGTCTGTGTTTCTGTATCCCGTCTCTCCACAGCCTCCTCCCCAAAATCAACACCCCCCTGGACAGCCCTACCCCTCCCACAGCCTGCAACGACTACCCCAGTGCTCCCCTGTTCACCTCAGTCACCCCGTCCCCCTGTCCCCTACGTCCGCCCCTGGACCAGGACAGCCCAGACCACCTATTCCCCCTCCTCACCGAGCCCTGCCTCCCCATGGCCAAGGACATGCCCACAGCCACACCCAGGCTCCGCCCAGAGGGGCGTCGTTTCGCAGTGTGCCACAGCACCATAACTCCTGCAGGATGGTCTTGGTGAGGCCGGTGTGTGTGTGTGTGTGTGTGTGTGTGTGTGTGTGTGTGTGTGTGTGTGTGTGTGTGTGTGTGTGTGTGTGTGTGTGTGTGTGTGTGTGTGTGTGTGTGTGTGTGTGTGTGTGTGTGTGTGTGTCTCATCATTAGGACACATCATGCTCATTAGCAGTGTGTTAAAGCATGAATGAGATGTTAACTCCTGCTCTGATGAACAGAAGGTCATTAGGAGGTCATAGCAGACCCGAGGCCTGTCTATTGAAGTATCATCAAGCATCATGCTATTAAAGCTGCAATCTGCCATACGGTTTTCAATGGGTAAATACAGCAAAAAAATGTATGAAATGAATTTTGAACAGATTCCCAGATTGTAAATTCAAGAGATGATGAGATGAATGACAGTGTGTATTGAGGAGGCAGAGGGCATTTAGTGATTTATAGTCCGGGAACGAGCTTCGCAGAAGTAGACGTGGTAAATTGAGTCGAGTCATATTAAACTAATGTTGGATGAAGCTGTCAGAACGGCCCATTTTACTGCAGTAGAATATTGCGTCCAGTGTTCCAAGTTCCGGTGATGACATTCCAATTCTAGAATGTCCACGGGCCTAAACTGGACACTTGGTGTCCGCAACAAATCAGAACATGTGTTTAGTTCTGGCTAACTCATTGGATTATACCATATCTCACTGCATAAGAGACAGGCTTCGACAGGCCTTCCCGTTCAACTGTTGCTCTTCCAGAAAATGCAATGGTTTCGAGCATTAATAAGTAAGGCCTGTAGTCGTGGTCTAACTGCCAGTCCAATCCAACCCCTATCCTGTAGCAGTAACAGCTGTTTGGTCCAGCTTCCAGACCTAGGAGCTCCAGGGAGGCTGACCAGGCTGCTGACTCTTCCCAAGAAGAGCCTCTCAGCTGGGGGCAGCTTGGCCAGGGCTCTGGGGGTCTATGGGGGTCTTCTGGTATTTATTAAAGGGGCTGTCTGTGTTCATCCTAGTGGATAATTGGTTGATAATTCATCTTTTGAGCCCGTTTTGCTGTTAAAAAGACCTTATTGTCTTTTGAACCAGTTTTGCCCACTAGGGTCTAACTCAGAGTGCTGTACAGTTACCACTGCATTCACAGTCGCAGGTTCATGTCTGAATTTCATCAGATATGCACTTTCTTTTTGGCCCGGATTCAATTTGTCTTCCCATTTGACACTGTAGCCTGTATTTTGGATCGTACTCAAATCGTCCGTCCTTGACGATACTGGCTGCAAATGTTTAAAGATTAGTAGTTGTTCAACAGTAGCCTTCATAGAGACAGAACCCTTTTGTAATGTGCTAGTTTCCCTCGTCCCACAGCTCTTGGCAACAGTGGAACCATTCGGGGAAACGTAACCAGTTTACAATCACTTGATGGATGGCAGCGTAACGAAATCCCTCAAAAAAGCGTCACAAAAGTTTTCAGGGGCAAAGAAACCTCTTAAAAATAAAAACGTGTTAAACTTGTGATATTCCCGACGAGATATTCCCGACGACCGCCCCGCTGTAAAGCCAGCCAACTTCACTCTGGGGCTTTTGACATTACTGAGCAGAAACCGAGTCGAGACAAAACAAGCTGTACTGAGCTTGGCCTGGCGACACATCCACTGATTTAGACCTGGGACACCAGGTGGGTGATATTAATGATCAGGGCCTGATTTAGACCTGGGACACCAGGTGGGTGATATTAATGACCAGGGCCTGATTTAGACCTGGGACACCAGGTGGGTGATATTAATGATCAGGGCCTGATTTAGACCTGGGACACCAGGTGGGTGATATTAATGATCAGGGCCTGATTTAGACCTGGGACACCAGGTGAGGTGATATTAATGATCAGGGCCTGATTTAGACCTGGGACACCAGGTGAGGTGATATTAATGATCAGGGCCTGATTTAGACCTGGGACACCAGGTGAGGTGATATTAATGATCAGGGCCTGATTTAGACCTGGGACACCAGGTGAGGTGATATTAATGATCAGGGCCTGATTTAGACCTGGGACACCAGGTGGGTGATAATAATGATCAGGGCCTGATTTAGACCTGGGACACCCGGTGGGTGATATTAATGATCAGGTAGAACAGACCACCAGCAGACCTCGTAGGGTCAGAGTTGAATACCACTGCACTATAGTAAGGGGTCTGTGAATCATGTAACAAAGCAATATTCTATCCTGTATTTTAAGCCTTATACAGACATTAGAATCAGACGAAAGTCAAAGTATTGTCTCAGGGTGGTGCTGAAGCAGCTCACATAACAAGAAAAGGCGACGGTTTGAGGAAAAAGCTTTCAATTAAGGTTCCAATCCAGGTCATGTGAAATGATTGAGCAAAGAACAGTTATAGTTGCTGGAACTATATGGTACTGTATGGTACTGTATGGTACTGTAGGGTACTGTATGGTACTGTATGGTATGGTACTGTATGGTACTGTATGGTACTGTAGGGTACTGTATGGTACTGTAGGGTACTGTATGGTACTGTATGGTATGGTACTGTATGGTACTGTATGGTACTGTATGGTACTGTATGATACTGTATGGTACTGTAGGGTACTGTATGGTACTGTATGGTACTGTATGGTATGGTACTGTATGGTACTGTATGGTATGATACTGTATGGTACTGTATGATACTGTATGGTACTGTATGGTACTGTATGGTATGGTACTGTATGGTACTGTATGGTATGATACTGTATGGTACTGTATGATACTGTATGGTACTGTATGGTACTGTATGGTATGGTACTGTATGGTACTGTAGGGTACTGTATGATACTGTATGGTACTGTATGGTATGGTACTGTATGGTACTGTATGGTATGATACTGTATGGTACTGTAAGGTACTGTATGGTACTGTATGGTATGGTACTGTATGGTACTGTATGATACTGTATGGTACTGTATGGTACTGTATGGTACTGTAAGGTACTGTATGGTATGGTATGATACTGTATGGTACTGTATGGTATGGTACTGTATGGTACTGTATGGTATGGTATGGTACTGTATGGTACTGTATGGTACTGTATGATACTGTATGGTACTGTAAGGTACTGTATGGTATGGTATGATACTGTATGGTACTGTATGGTATGGTACTGTATGGTACTGTATGGTATGGTACTGTATGGTACTGTATGGTACTGTATGGTATGGTACTGTATGGTACTGTATGGTACTGTATGGTATGGTACTGTATGGTACTGTATGATACTGTATGGTACTGTATGATACTGTATGGTACTGTAAGGTACTGTATGGTATGGTATGATACTGTATGGTACTGTATGGTATGGTACTGTATGGTACTGTATGATACTGTATGGTACTGTATGGTACTGTAGGGTACTGTATGATATGGTACTGTATGGTACTGTATGGTACTGTATGATACTGTATGGTACTGTATGATACTGTATGGTACTGTATGGTACTGTAGGGTACTGTATGGTACTGTATGGTACTGTAGGGTACTGTAGGGTACTGTATGATACTGTATGGTATGGTACTGTATGGTACTGTATGGTACTGTAGGGTACTGTAAGGTACTGTATGATACTGTATGGTACTGTATGGTACTGTATGGTACTGTAGGGTACTGTATGATACTGTATGGTACTGTATGGTATGGTACTGTATGGTACTGTATGGTACTGTATGGTACTGTAGGGTACTGTATGATACTGTATGGTACTGTATGGTACTGTAAGGTACTGTATGATACTGTATGGTATGGTACTATATGGTATGATACTGTATGGTACTGTATGGTACTATATGGTATGATACTGTATGGTACTGTATGGTACTGTAGGGTACTGTATGGTACTGTATGATATGGTACTGTATGGTACTGTATGGTACTGTATGGTATGGTACTGTATGGTACTGTATGGTACTGTATGATACTGTATGGTACTGTATGGTACTGTATGGTACTGTATGGTACTGTATGGTATGGTACTGTATGGTACTGTATGGTACTGTATGGTATGGTACTGTATGGTACTGTATGGTATGGTACTGTATGGTACTGTATGGTACTGTATGGTACTGTATGGTATGATACTGTATGGTACTGTATGGTACTGTATGGTACTGTATGGTATGGTACTGTATGGTACTGTATGGTACTGTATGGTACTGTATGGTACTGTATGATACTGTATGGTACTGTATGGTATGATACTGTATGGTACTGTATGGTACTGTATGGTACTGTATGGTATGATACTGTATGGTACTGTATGGTATGGTACTGTATGGTACTGTATGGTATGATACTGTATGGTACTGTATGGTACTGTAAGGTACTGTATGGTACTGTATGATACTGTATGGTACTGTATGGTATGATACTGTATGGTACTGTATGGTACTGTATGGTACTGTATGGTACTGTATGGTATGATACTGTATGGTACTGTATGGTACTGTATGGTATGATACTGTATGGTACTGTATGGTACTGTATGATACTGTATGGTACTGTATGGTATGATACTGTATGGTACTGTATGATATGGTACTGTATGGTACTGTATGGTACTGTATGGTATGATACTGTATGGTACTGTATGGTACTGTATGGTACTGTATGGTATGATACTGTATGGTACTGTATGGTACTGTATGATACTGTATGATATGGTACTGTATGGTACTGTATGGTATGGTACTGTATGGTACTGTATGGTACTGTATGATATGGTACTGTATGGTACTGTATGGTATGATACTGTATGGTACTGTATGGTACTGTATGGTATGATACTGTATGGTACTGTATGGTACTGTATGGTACTGTATGGTATGATACTGTATGGTACTGTATGGTACTGTATGATACTGTATGATATGGTACTGTATGGTACTGTATGGTATGGTACTGTATGGTACTGTATGGTATGATACTGTATGGTACTGTATGATACTGTATGGTACTGTATGGTACTGTATGGTATGGTACTGTATGATACTGTATGGTACTGTATGGTACTGTATGGTACTGTATGGTATGATACTGTATGGTACTGTATGGTACTGTATGATACTGTATGGTACTGTATGGTACTGTATGGTATGGTACTGTATGGTACTGTATGGTACTGTATGGTATGGTACTGTATGGTACTGTATGGTATGATACTGTATGGTACTGTATGGTACTGTATGATACTGTATGATATGGTACTGTATGGTACTGTATGGTATGGTACTGTATGGTACTGTATGGTATGATACTGTATGGTACTGTATGGTACTGTATGGTATGGTACTGTAAGGTACTGTATGGTACTGTATGATACTGTATGGTACTGTATGGTACTGTATGATATGGTACTGTATGGTACTGTATGGTATGGTACTGTATGGTACTGTATGATACTGTATGGTACTGTATGGTACTGTATGGTATGGTATGGTACTGTATGGTATGGTACTGTATGGTACTGTATGATACTGTATGGTACTGTATGGTACTGTATGGTACTGTATGGTATGGTACTGTATGGTACTGTATGATACTGTATGGTACTGTATGGTACTGTATGGTACTGTATGATACTGTATGGTCCTGTATGGTACTGTGTGGTATGATACTGTATGATACTGTATGGTACTGTATGGTACTGTGTGGTATGGTACTGTATGGTACTGTATGGTACTGTATGGTACTGTATGATACTGTATGGTCCTGTATGGTACTGTATGGTACTGTATGGTACTGTATGGTATGGTACTGTAAGGTACTGTATGGTACTGTATGATACTGTATGGTACTGTATGGTACTGTATGGTATGGTACTGTAAGGTACTGTATGGTACTGTATGATACTGTATGGTACTGTATGATACTGTATGGTACTGTAAGGTACTGTATGGTATGGTACTGTAAGGTACTGTATGGTATGGTACTGTATGATACTGTATGATACTGTATGGTCCTGTATGGTACTGTATGGTACTGTATGGTATGGTACTGTAAGGTACTGTATGGTACTGTATGATACTGTATGGTACTGTATGATACTGTATGGTACTGTAAGGTACTGTATGGTATGGTACTGTAAGGTACTGTATGGTATGGTACTGTATGGTACTGTATGGTACTGTAAGGTACTGTATGGTACTGTATGGTACTGTATGGTATGATACTGTATGGTACTGTATGGTACTGTATGGTACTGTATGGTACTGTATGGTATGGTACTGTATGGTACTGTATGGTACTGTATGGTATGGTACTGTATGGTACTGTAAGGTACTGTATGGTATGGTACTGTAAGGTACTGTATGGTATGGTACTGTATGGTACTGTATGGTACTGTATGGTACTGTATGGTACTGTATGGTACTGTATGGTATGATACTGTATGGTACTGTATGGTATGGTACTGTATGGTATGGTACTGTATGGTACTGTATGGTACTGTATGGTACTGTATGGTATGGTACTGTATGGTACTGTATGGTACTGTATGGTACTGTAAGGTACTGTATGGTACTGTATGATACTGTATGGTACTGTATGGTACTGTAAGGTACTGTATGGTACTGTATGGTATGGTACTGTAAGGTACTGTATGGTACTGTATGGTATGGTACTGTATGGTACTGTATGGTACTGTAAGGTACTGTATGGTACTGTATGGTATGGTACTGTAAGGTACTGTATGGTACTGTATGGTATGGTACTGTATGGTATGGTACTGTAAGGTACTGTATGGTACTGTATGGTACTGTATGGTATGGTACTGTATGATACTGTATGATACTGTATGGTACTGTATGGTACTGTGTGGTATGGTATGATACTGTATGGTACTGTATGGTACTGTATGATACTGTATGGTACTGTATGGTACTGTATGGTACTGTATGGTACTGTATGGTACTGTATGGAGTATCTAAACATTCTTTACTTCTTAGAGAAACTGTGTGTCTGTCTGTCTGTCTGAGTGTGTGTCTGTCTGTCTGAGTGTCTGTCTGAGTGTCTGTCTGTCTGTCTGTCTGTCTGTCTGTCTGTCTGTCTGTCTGTCTGTCCGTCCGTCCGTCCGTCCGTCCGTCCGTCCGTCCGTCCGTCTGTCTGGGGAGGGAGGTCTGCCATGGTAAACAAGGGATGGTGTCGATGTGGTAATACAGGCAGACGGAGGTCAGATGAGACCTGGGGTACAGTTAGGTGGCTTTGATCGCCCCCTGGTGGTGTGTGTGAGTCAACACTATCAACCTGAGTCTACTGGTCCCATCAGTTTTCAGTTCAGATTAAGTTTTGAATAATCATCATGGCTCATTTTGAATGTAACACCACTGTACACATGTTCCAATTGGGACATTAAAGAGTTGGTTTGATTGCTTGATAGACTGATTCCTTCATTCATTGATTGTTTTGATTGATTCGGTGTGTCTGTCTTTAATAGGATTTGGAGAAGCCTAGTCCCCCCCAGAAACCCCTACCTGCAGACCCCCTGGGCAGGAATATCCAGAAGCCTCTACCTGCCGACCTCCTGGGCAGGAATATCCAGAAGCCTTTACCTGCCTACCCCCTGGGCAGGAATACCCAGAAGCCTTTGCCTGCTAACCCTAACCCTAACTCCCCCGGAAGGAGTGGTCATCTGATTCGTAGCCCCAATGCCGTCGGAGTCCCCATCCCTGTACCTGTCCCCGGTGTCCCCATCCCTGTACCTGTCCCCGGTGTCCCCATCCCTGTACCTGTCCCTGGTGTCCCCAGGCCGCTGAGACCTGTTCCACACCACAACAGGTGCGTCCCAGATACTCTGGACAACATCCAGCATTAGATCAATCAACTTATAGTCTCGCTTGACAGACTGTTACTGGCTGGACAAGGAAGATTTTGGCCAGGCTAGATTTTGTTCAGCGTTCTGAGATGAATCGATGTATCCAGTCATGCCAAGACTACGTGTTCTAACCATTCACTTGTGAATTTCTGGACGTGATCCTTAACATGCACTTTTAACATCTATCTCCCTCTCCCTCCCCCCCCCAGATCTGTTCCTAAGCAACCCCCAACACTACCTAAGCCTCGTATGATCGTCCACGCCAAGTTCAGCAGCTGAGAGCAGCTGGACTAAACTGATCGTCTTTCTGTAAGACGATAAAGACATTTCACTTGCACTATGAAACCTTAAGATGTGGTGTCTCTGAGTTTTGAATAATGGGGACGGACCGTTGGGCGGTTGGCGTGTCAGCGAGTCAGTTCCCCCCCCCCCGTTGGTGCTCTGATGTCAGAGGTGCTATAGGTCTGAGCTCAGGTACATGTATGTAAAGTATTTATGTTTTGTGTATTTATTAATTAGTTACCACACAGTGCACTGTGCCAGACACTTGGGATTTAATTTGTAGTCTTTGTTTATTTTAAATTTGTTTCTACTGTTTTAGCCATTTGATTTCAATCATGGGGATATTTGAACCTGTTTTGATGGACAGGAAGCCAGGTGAAAGGTCCAACTTAACAAAGCCTGTCTCTGGAGGTCTGGGAAGTTGTAAAGACCCGAACATGGCGTTCAATGAAATGGATTCAGAACAAAGGGAAAGACATCTACAAACATCAGAAAGGGCGACTTTCATCCGCACTTGGGTTGACGGACTTGGGTTGACGGACTCGGGTTGACGGACTCGGGTTGACGGACTCGGGTTGACGGACTTGGGTTGACGGATGACGCCACCTGCTGTAAGACAACGGCATCACTGGTAAATCCTGCCGCAGGTCTTCCTCCATCCAGTATACAGCCAGCTGTTTCTCCCTCTGTGACCGTACTATGTATGCACTGATGCTGAGAGACTGAGCCCTGAGGAACACCAATAACAACCTTACACCAACCTTACAACAACCATACACAAACCTAACACCAACCTTACACCAGCTATACACCAATCTTTCACCAACTATACACCAACCATACACCAACCTCACACCAGCTATACACCAACCTTACATCAACTATACACCAACCTTTCACCAACCTTACACCAGCTATACACCAATCTTTCACCAACTATACACCAACCATACACCAACCTTACACCAGCTATACACCAATCTTTCACCAACTATACACCAACCATACACCAACCTTACACCAGCTATACACCAATCTTTCACCAACTATACACCAACCATACACCAACCTTACACCAGCTATACACCAATCGTTCACCAACTATACACCAACCATACACCAACCTTACACCAACTATACACCAATCTTTCACCAACTATACACCAACCATACACCAACCTTACACCAGCTATACACCAATCGTTCACCAACTATACACCAACCATACACCAACCTTACACCAGCTATACACCAATCTTTCACCAACTATACACCAACCATACACCAACCTTACACCAGCTATACACCAATCGTTCACCAACTATACACCAACCATACACCAACCTTACACCAGCTATACACCAATCTTTTACCAACTATACACCAACTATACACCAACCTTACACCAACTGTACACCAATCTTACACCAATCTTTCAACAACTACAGTGCCTTACAAAAGTATTCATCCCCCTTGGCGTTTTTTCCGATTTTGTTGCATTATAACCTGTAATTTAAATTGATTTTTATTTGGATTTCATGTAATGGACATACAGAAAGTAGTCCAAATTGGTGAAGTGAAATGAAAAAAATAACTTAAAATAAAAAAATAATAAAAAACTGAAAAGTGGTGTGTGCATATGTACTCACCCCCTTTGCTATGAAGCCCCTAAATAAGATCTGGTGCAACCAATTACCTTCAGAAGTCATAATTAGTTAAATAAAGTCCACCTGTGTGCAATCTAAGTGTCACATGATCTGTCACATGATCTCAGTATATATACACCTGTTCTGAAAGGCCCCAGAGTCTGCAACACCACTAAGCAAGGGGCACCACCGGGCAAGCGGCGACATGAAGACCAAGGAAGCGTTCCAAACTGGTCAGGGACAAAGTTGTGGAGAAGTACAGATCAGGGTTGGGTTCTAAAAAAATATCAGAAACTATGAACATCCCACGGAGCACCATTAAATCCATTATAAAAAAATTGAAAGAATATGGCACCACAACAAACCTGCCAAGAGAGGGCCCACCAAAACTCACGGACCAGGCAAGGAGGGCATTAATCAGAGAGGCAACAAAGAGACCAAAGATAACCCTGATGGAGCTGCAAAGCTTCACAGCGGAGATTGAAGTATCTGCCCATAGGACCACTTTAAGCCGTACACTCCACAGAGCTGGGCTTTACGGAAGAGTGGCCAGAAATAATCCATTGCTTAAAGAAAGAAATAAGCAAACACGTTTGGTGTACGCCAAAAGGCATGTGGGAGACTCCCCAAAAATATGGAAGAAGGTACTCTGGTCAGATAAGACTCAAATTGAGCTTTTTGGCCATCAAGGAAAACGTTATGGCTGGCGCAAACCCAACACCTCTCATCACCCCGAGAACAACATCCCCACAGTGAAGCATGGTGGTGCCAGCATCATGCCGTGGAGATGTATTTCATCGGCAGGGACGGGGAAACTGGTCAGAATTGAAGGAATGATGGATGGCGCTAAATACAGGGAAATTCTTGAGGGAAACCTGTTTCAGTCTTCCAGAGATTTGAGACTTGGACGGAGGTTCACCTTCCAGCAGAACAATGACCTTAAGCATACTACTAAAGCAACACTTGAGTGGTGTTGAAACCAGCAGGGAAAAAAGCAATCCGCCTCCTATATTTCATCTACAATGAAACAGTCAAACTCCCAGGTTCCCAGGCCTAGTTAAAGCCCAGACCTCAATCCAATTGAGAATCTGTGGTATGACTTAAAGATTGCTGTACACCAGCGAAACCCATCCAACTTGAAGGAGCTGGAGCAGTTTTGCCTTGAAGAATGGGCAAAAATCCCAATGGCTAGATGTGCCAAGCTTATAGAGACATACTGTGGATGGAATTTATATGTTTAAATGAATGATTAGAATATTCCACCCTGAAACTATATAATTGTATGTAATTGATTAGAATCATCAAATTATTATTAATGATGTGTGTAGTCTTAGTCAGTAAAATTACAATAAATTATGTGTGTAGTTTTAGTCAGAATTAGGGTAAAACAATATATCTGTATGTAACCGATGTGAAATGGCTAGCTAGTTAGCGGTGGTGAGCGCTAATAGCGTTTCAATCGGTGACGTCACTCGCTTTGAGACCTTGAAGTAGTGGTTCCCCTTGCCCTGCAAGGGCCGCGGCCTTTGTGGAGCGATGGGTAACGATGCTTCGTGGGGTGACTGTTGTTGATGTGTGCAGAGGGTCCCTGGTTCGCGCCCGGGTCGGGGCGAGGGGACGGACTAAAGTTATACTGTTACATGTACAATATGTCTCTATAGTATCTTAAACAGACTGTCTGAGCAAGATTCGGTGCCGACCTTGGCTAGGGGCCACAGAGAGATTTGAGGGAGGACAGGAAGTGCTTCTCACGGTCCCTAATCTTTGTCGGCTGGGTATTGATAAAGTATGTGCGTAGGATACCTACTGTTTGTGTGCAAAAGTATGTGCGTAGGATACCTACTGTTTGTGTGCAAAAGTATGTGCGTAAGGAGCTAGTATAAAATGAACGGTTTTGTACAACGAAGGAGCGCGCCCGTGAATAAACATTTTGACCATCATAGCTGGGGCCTCCGTCTGTTTCATTCGACCAGTATCTTACAAATCCTGGGTTGCAGACGGAGTAGTTAATTGATTTGGGTTATGTACCTGGAGAACATAATTCTCGTGACACGAGAAGAGACGTGCAGCTGTAACTGCTGCAAAACGTGGCTCTACAAAGTAGTAGTTGCGCACACTCAAGTTTTCATTTGTTTTGTCTTATTTCTTGTTTGTTTCACAATAAATAAAGATTTGCATCTTCAAAGTGGTAGGCATGTTGTGTGAATCAAATGATACAAACCCCCCCAAAAAATCTATTTTAATTCCAGGTTGTAAGGCAACAAAATTGGAAAAATTCCAAGGGGGTGAAAACTTTCACAAGCCGCTGCACACACCAACCTAACACAAACCTAACAACAACCATACACAAACCTAACACAAACCTAACACAAACCATACACCAACCTTACACCAACCTGACAACAACCATACACCAACCTAACACAAACCTAACACAAACCATACACCAACCTGACAACAACCATACACCAACCTAACACCAACCTAACACAAACCATACACCAACCTAACACAAACCTGACACCAACCATACACAAACCTTACAACAACCATACACCAACCTTACACCAACCTTAAACCAATTTTTCACCAACTTTACACCAATCTTACACTGACTACACACCAATTTCACACCAACCTTAAAACAGCTATACACTAACCTTACACAACCTTACATCAATCATACACCAACCTTACACCAACCTCACAAAAACCTTACAACAACCTTACACCAACCTTAGAACAACCATACACCAACTTTATACCAACCTTAAACCAGCTATACACCAATCTTACACCAACTTTACACCAATCTTACACCAACCATACACCAACCATAAACCAGCTATACACCAATCTTACACCAACCTTAAACCAACCTTACATCAACCATTCAACAACCTTATACTCAGCAGCCGACCCAAGAGTTATCTCAACACCCACAAACACTACATATATAGACACTACATAGCACTACATAAACCCTTGATTGTGTGATTATGTCAGACCGTCAGTCAGAAGCAGGGCTACCCAACAGAAAGGGCTAACAAGTGGTAATTGGAATTGAACACTACGGTTTTATAAGCAAAACAGAAGCCTCTTTAAGAGGTGGAAAATCATTCATTTTGCCATGGAAGTAATTCACTCGCTGGTTTGTACCTGGTGAAAGAAGGTTTAGAGGTTGTTTTAGCTTACTTTACCCTGACTGTGTATCACCACTGAGACAACCACAATCCTCCAAACACTGACTCTCAACTCTCATGGCTGATTACTGGTTATTATGCACCGCGGGGCCAACGTTCGGTAGCGAAACGTCGTTGAATGTTGCAGATAGAAATGCCACAAATAGAGCTGAAGTGATTCCTTATTCTACATGTCAGAGAGGGGGGTTTGTTCTAGGTGGCATATTTCTGTCTGAATGTTACAAAACGTTGCGTCCTGCTGAACACGCCCCCTGGGTTTTTAATTTGTCGTTGTGCCCGATGTTAGCCTGATTAAATCAGATTGACTTCTGTTCTCAAATGTTGAGTGGCTATACTGAGGTGTTGTTAATTAAGATATTACGCAGTTATTACACAAGTCCAGACGTGTTATTACATTTATTACACAGTCCAGAGATGTTATTACCCAGTCCAGATGTGTTATTACCCAGTCTAGAGGTGTTATTACCCAGTCCAGAGGTGTTATTACCCAGTCCAGACGTGTTATTACACAGTCCAGACGTGTTATTACACAGTCCAGATGTGTTATTACACAGTCCAGAGGTGTTATTACACAGTCCAGAGGTGTTATTACACAGTCCAGGTGTGTTATTACACAGCCCAGGTGTGTTATTACACAGTCCAGGTGTGTTATTACACAGACCAGATGGTCATTACACAGTCCAGGTGTGTTATTACACAGTCCAGACATGTCATTACACAGTCCAGGTGTGTTATTACGTGTCATTACACAGTCCAGGTGTGTTATTACACAGTCCAGGTGTGTTATTACACAGTCCAGAGGTGTCATTACACAGTCCAGGTGTGTTATTACACAGGCCAGATGTGTTATTACACAGTCCAGACATGTTATTACACAGTCCAGATGTGTTATTACACAGTCCAGATGTGTTATTACACAGTCCAGGGGTTTTATTACGTGTTACTACACAGTCCAGACGTGTCTTAGTCTTTTTGTCATAAAACTCAGAAGCTACAAGGTGATTATTTTATTACATTATTTTATGGTTTTTATTACAGTGTGAAGGCTGTAATTGTTGACGGTATTGTTCAAAACTTTTCATTCACACTGTTCAACTTTATTTTAAGCACACACGTCTTGTTCTCAAATATC
Organism: Salvelinus namaycush; assembly: GCF_016432855.1. Lineage (NCBI taxonomy): Eukaryota > Metazoa > Chordata > Actinopteri > Salmoniformes > Salmonidae > Salvelinus > Salvelinus namaycush. The sequence goes on from NW_024061135.1 coordinate 23,210, forward strand.
TAGATGGAAAAACAGAGATGTTTTGTCATGTCTATCTAGTATTTAATCTCTTGGCTTTTGGAGGCAGAGATCCATAGATTCATAATCAGTTATTTTTACTATGACGTTCTATTGTGTTAAACTAGTTTTACCTTGTTTAATTTGCTGTTTGAAAGTCTTGTTGCCATGACACCAGTATTACTGTCCTGTGTCCTACCTGTAGTCACACCTGTATTACTGTCCTGTGTCCTACCTGTAGTCACACCTGTATTACTGTCCTGTGTCCTACCTGTAGTCACACCTGTATTACTGTCCTGTGTCCTACCTGTAGTCACACCTGTATTACTGTCCTGTGTCCTACCTGTAGTCACATCAGTATTACTGTCCTGTGTCCTACCTGTAGTCACACCAGTATTACTGTCCTGTGTCCTACCTGTAGTCACACCTGTATTACTGTCCTGTGTCCTACCTGTAGTCACACCTGTATTACTGTCCTGTGTCCTACCTGTAGTCACACCTGTATTACTGTCCTGTGTCCTACCTGTAGTCACATCAGTATTACTGTCCTGTGTCCTACCTGTAGTCACACCAGTATTACTGTCCTGTGTCCTACCTGTAGTCACATCAGTATTACTGTCCTGTGTCCTACCTGTAGTCACACCTGTATTACTGTCCTGTGTCCTACCTGTAGTCACACCTGTATTACTGTCCTGTGTCCTACCTGTAGTCACACCAGTATTACTGTCCTGTGTCCTACCTGTAGTCACATCAGTATTACTGTCCTGTGTCCTACCTGTAGTCACACCTGTATTACTGTCCTGTGTCCTACCTGTAGTCACACCTGTATTACTGTCCTGTGTCCTACCTGTAGTCACACCAGTATTACTGTCCTGTGTCCTACCTGTAGTCACACCTGTATTACTGTCCTGTGTCCTACCTGTAGTCACACCTGTATTACTGTCCTGTGTCCTACTGTACCTGTCCTCTGTCCTACCTGTCCTCTGTCCTACCTGTATGTTCTGTTTGAAAGTTCCTTTTTGTCTGTGTTACATAGAAAACACAATATGTTACATGTAAACACCACACGTTATCATGGACAGATAGCTTTTTGTAAGATAATTATTTGATACACTTTAGTGTCTATGTCAATACACACAAACTTTTGAACACTTGATCAGTATCAGTAAAATGTTTTTTAAACACTAAAGTGGTCTTGTTTTTTGTTGTTGTCTATTAATACAATTCATCCCAATGTTCTCCGAATCTGTTCCTATAATTCCATTCCAGCCCATTACAATGAGCCCGTCCTCCTTTAGCTCATTCTACCAGCCTCCACTGCTGCACACGCCCTCTCCCTGTCAATACTATTCGATTATTATAAGAGGGTTATTAGCCTACAGTCGGCCTAGTGGTCACGTGATCATATTTAGGCGCACATTAATTCTTGTTCAGTGACTCGTGTCGCCTATGCAAATCAACCCACGTGTTTGACCATGCCAGTGGCCAATAGCGCAACAGTGCTGCGGATTGACAGACAAGAAACGGGTAATAGAGTTTTAATCCGAAATCAAAGGAAGAAAAACTGCATGTTTGTTTGTCCTGAAATTTCTTCACATTTGTCAACAAAACATGAACGGAAATCTGTTTTAGATCATACGTTGAACTCCAAGTCTACGTTGTGATTGTTACATGGATTATTCTGTGTCGGTGAGTTCGTTTTTTGGGGGGCGGATAAACGGTTCTCTGTGCCTTTGATTATAACTGTTGCCAACAGTTGTTGCGCTCTCGACGGGGATCCTCGATCATTTCCATGGCGGATGGATCAATCATGTCGGAGCAGGACAATCATTTGATGGAGAAAGAGATTTGTTCAGATTCGGGAACTGCTGACTGTGTGGAAGAAGCTTTTGTCTTCGGAGAGGATCTGGAGCTGAACCGATTTGACGGATTGCCCTTCTCCTCTCGTTATTATAAACTACTGCAAGAGAGAAAGTCTCTACCTGTTTGGAAAGCTAGAGAGGAATTTTTGGATATCCTGGTGAACAATCGACTTGTCATAGTATCTGGTACAACTCAAACTGGGAAAAGTACACAGGTGAGTTTTGGAATTAATACGACGGTATTCAGATCTAAAATATGAGTTTCAATGAATTTCAATAATAATAAAAAATAACAATATTTCCCCTTTGATTCCCAATACAGTATCTAGTATTTATATAATGATGTATTTTTTGTTGTTGAAAATCTCTTAATTGGTATAGTAGCATACAGTCCCATACATGACACGTGGGGACATATCTAATAAGGCAACAATGAGGCCATACATCAAACATTAGTTCCATACAAAACCATGTCAGCCACTTCATAGTCTGCTACCGATACCCTTTTCTAATGTCCTGCTATGAACTTTTTTTCCCCCCCTGATCTCATCCACATCATAATTCTTTACACTGGAGTTTTTCCATATAAGGGTAGTACAGAGTTGTTATTGAAAATCAAAAAGTGACAGCATTCAAGTAATACACTTCTGCCAGGATCTTGTTGTGAAGTGTGAAATGCCAGCCGGCTGCATTGGGAAGGTCAGTCCCTACTGAGACCCTTATAAATATAGCTCCAGCCTGCAGGGAGCCTGATATTAATACCATTAGCTGTGTCTTTGTCCCAAATGGCACCCTATTGTCTACGTAGTGCACTACTTTTGTCCTGGACCCTGTAGGATCTGGTCAAAAGTAGTGCACTACACAGGGAACACCATGCTTATTTGGGACAGAGACTCCTATGTCTTAGACCCTGAAGCTGCACATAAGACTTTAGATATGACTCTGCTTACTTACAGCAGAATCCACTAGCCCTGGTCCCAGATCTGATCCCACTAGCCTGGTCTCAGATCTGAACTCTCTAGCCTGGTCCTAGATCCGATCTCTCTAGGCTGATCCCAGATCTGATCTCACCAGCCCTGGTCCCATATCTGATCTCACTAGCCTGGTACCAGATCTGATCTCACTACCCTGGTCCCAGATCTGATCTCACTAGCCTGGTTCCCAGATCTGATCTCACTAGCCTGGTCCCAGATCTGATCTCACTAGCCCTGGTCCCAGATCTGATCTCACTAGCCTGGTTCCCAGATCTGATCTCACTAGCCTGGTTCCCAGATCTGATCTCACTAGCCCTGGTCCCAGATCTGATCTCACTCGCCTGGTTCCCAGATCTGATCTCACTCGCCTGGTTCCCAGATCTGATCCCACTAGCCTGGTCCCAGATCTGATCTCACCAGCCTGGTCCCAGATCTGATCTCTCCAGCCTGGTCCCAGATCTGATCTCTCCAGCCTGGTCCCAGATCTGATCTCACTAGCCCTGGTCCCAGATCTGATCTCACTAGCCCTGGTCCCAGATCTGATCTCACTAGCCTGGTTCCCAGATCTGATCTCACCAGCCTGGTCCCAGATCTGATCTCACTAGCCTGGTTCCCAGATCTGATCTCACTAGCCCTGGTCCCAGATCTGATCTCTCTAGCCAAGTCCCAGATCTGATCTATCCAGCCTGGTTCCCAGATCTGATCCCGTGGCCAGAGAGCAGAAGCAGACAGGCATCCAGGTTAAGAATCCACTCGTTTTGTATGATGCCTGAGATCATGGGCTTAATATGACCCAGATATACCTGTAAATACCCCAATTCCCATTAGTCACGTACGCATAAATTTAGTAGTTCGCATCCCCAACCTCACCCAGTTGTCCATTGAGTCTAGGAACAGATGGGAGTATTGAATGGCCTCTCCCTCTCACTGTCATCTGATTTAGATGTTTTCGAAGCAGACATATGAGCACATGGTTTATGAGAATATGGCTATTCATTCCAGGGTTTATGAACTGTGCTGTGTCTCTGTTTGGGCCAGAGATGTTTTAAACAAAGATCCATTTGTCTTGGAAAACTACTTTTTTTTATTTAACTTTTATTTAACTAGGCAAGTCAGTTGACGGCCTACACCGGCCAAACCCGGACGACGCTGGGCCAATTGTGCGCCGCCCTATGTGACTCCCAATCACGGCCGGTTGCGATACAGCCTGGAATCGAACCAGAGTGTCTGTAGTGAAGCCTCTAGCACTGATATGCAGTGCCTTAGACCGCTGTGCCACTCAGGAAGTTGATGCCAGTTCCGTGGGATCTCTTTCCTGCAGTGCCTTAGACCGCTGTGCCACTCGGGAAGTTGATACCAGTTCCGTGGGATCTCTTTCCTGCAGTGCCTTAGAGCGCTGTGCCACTCAGGAAGTTGATGCCAGTTCCGTGGGATCTCTTTCCTGCAGTGCCTTAGAGCGCTGTGCCACTCAGGAAGTTGATGCCAGTTCCGTGGGATCTCTTTCCTGCAGTGCCTTAGAGCGCTGTGCCACTCAGGAAGTTGATGCCAGTTCCGTGGGATCTCTTTCCTGCAGTGCCTTAGACCGCTGTGCCACTTGGGAAGTTGATGCCAGTTCCGTGGGATCTCTTTCCTGCAGTGCCTTAGACCGCTGTGCCACTCAGGAAGTTGATGCCAGTTCCGTGGGATCTCCTTCCTGCAGTGCCTTAGACCGCTGTGCCACTCGGGAAGTTGATGCCAGTTCCGTGGGATCTCCTTCCTGCAGTGCCTTAGAGCGCTGTGCCACTCAGGAAGTTGATGCCAGTTCCGTGGGATCTCCTTCCTGCAGTGCCTTAGAGCGCTGTGCCACTCAGGAAGTTGATGCCAGTTCCGTGGGATCTCTTTCCTGCAGTGCCTTAGAGCGCTGTGCCACTCAGGAAGTTGATGCCAGTTCCGTGGGATCTCTTTCCTGCAGTGCCTTAGAGCGCTGTGCCAGTCAGGAAGTTGATGCCAGTTCCGTGGGATCTCTTTCCTGCAGTGCCTTAGAGCGATGTGCCACTCGGGAAGTTGATGCCAGTTCCGTGGGATCTCTTTCCTGCAGTGCCTTAGAGCGCTGTGCCACTCAGGAAGTTGATGCCAGTTCCGTGGGATCTCTTTCCTGCAGTGCTTCCAAAAACATAGTTCAATTAGATTCTAGAACTACAAGTATAATCTTCAGAAAGGATTGTTGGTATTTTTGCCTGTGTGCTACACAAGAAATGTCCCATGGTGCAGAATGACACTGATTATGGCTAAATTGATTATATGGCTGTGAATGTCCCCTACCCACAGTCACATTCACAGAGCCAGACAAAGAGTCTGTCTCTGGCTCTGTGAAGGCCCTTCTCCAAGGCAAGAAGGACCTTCTATGCCATCAAAAGGAACGTAAAATTCAAACATACCAATTAGGATCTGGATAAAAATACTTGAATCAGTCATAGAGCCCATCGCCCTCTATGGTTGGGAGGTCTGGGGTCCGCTCACCAACCAAGAATTCACAAAATGGGACAAACACCAAATTGAGACTCTGCATGCAGAATTCTGCGAAAAATATCCTCCATGTACAACGTAGAACACCAAATAATGCATGCAGAGCAGAATTAGGCCGATACCCGCTAATTATCAAAATCCAGAAAAGAGCCGTTAAATTCTACAACCACCTAAAAGGAAGCGATTCCCAAACCTTCCATAACAAAGCCATCACCTACAGAGAGATGAACCTGGAGAAGAGTCATCACATACAGATAGATGAAGCTGGAGAAGAGTCCCCTAAGCAAGCTGGTCCTGGGGCTCTGTTCACAAACACAAACACACCCCACAGAGCCCCAGGACAGAAATTAGACCCAACCAAATCATGAGAAAACAAAAAGATAATTACTTGACACATTGGAAAAAAAAAAAAAATTAAACTGAGCAAACTAGAATACTATTTGGCCCTAAACAGAGAGTACACAGTGGCAGAATACCTGACCACTGTGACTGACCCAAACTTAAGGAAAGCTTTGACTATGTACAGACTCAATGAGCATAGCCTTGCTATTGAGAAAGGCCGCCATAGGCAGACATGGTTCTCGAGAGAAGACAGGCTATGTGCTCACTGCCCACAAAATGAGGTGGAAACTGAGCTGCACTTCCTAACCTCCTGCCCAATGTATGACCATATTAGAGACACATATTTCCCTCTGATCACACAGATCCACAAAGAATTCAAAAACAAACCCAATTTTGATAAACTCCCATATCTACTGGGTGAAATACCACAGTGACCAATCACAGCAGCAAGATTTGTGACCTGTTGCCACAAGAAAAGGGCAACCAGTGAAGAACAAACACCATTGTAAATACAACCCATATTTATGTTTATTTATTTTCCCTAGTTGTACTTTAACCATTTCTACATCGTTACAACACTGTATATATACATAATATGACATTTGTAATGTATTTATTCTTTTGGAAATTCTGTGTCATGTTTACTGTTAATTTTTATTGTTTATTTCACTTTTGTTTATTATCTACTTCACTTGCTTTGGCAATGTTAACATATGTTTCCCGTGTCAATAAAGCCCCTTGAATTGAATTGACTTGAGTGACAGTGAATTTTAACTGTGAATTTACCCTGAATAACATGGGTCTTAAGGCTCTCCCCCCCTCCCTCCATCCATCCCTCCCTCCTCTTTCTCTCTCCCTCCACCCCCCCCCCCCTCCATCCCCTCTCTCTCTCTCTCCCCCGCTCCCTCCATCCCCCTCCCTCCCTCCCCATCCCTCTCTCTCTCTCTCCCCCTCCCTCCTTTTCCCCATCCCTCCCCTCCCTCCATCCATCCCTCCCTCCCCTCTCTCTCCCCCTCCCTCCATCCATCCCTCCCTCCCCTCTCTCTCCCCCTCCCTCTCTCCCCTCACTCCCTTTCCCACTCCCTCCCTCCCTCCCCTCTCTCTCTCTCCCCCTCCCTCCCTCCCTTTCCCCATCCCTCACCTCTCTCTCTCTCCTCCTCCCTTTCCCCCTCCCTCTCCTCTCTCTCCCCCTCCCCTCTCTCTCCCCTCCCCCTCTCTCCATCCATCCCTCCCTCCCCTCTCTCTCCCCTCCATCCCCTCTCTCTCTCTCTCCCCCGCTCCCTCCATCCCCCTCCCTCCCTCCCTCCCCATCCCTCTCTCTCTCTCTCCCCCTCCCTCCTTTTCCCCATCCCTCCCCTCCCTCCATCCATCCCTCCCTCCCCTCTCTCTCCCCCTCCCTCCATCCATCCCTCCCTCCCCTCTCTCTCCCCCTCCCTCTCTCCCCTCACTCCCTTTCCCACTCCCTCCCTCCCTCCCCTCTCTCTCTCTCCCCCTCCCTCCCTCCCTTTCCCCATCCCTCACCTCTCTCTCTCTCCTCCTCCCTTTCCCCCTCCCTCTCCTCTCTCTCCCCCTCCCCTCTCTCTTTCCCCCTCTCTCTCCCCTCCCCCTCTCTCCATCCATCCCTTCCTCCCCTCTCTCTCCCCCTCCCTCCATCCATCCCTCCCTCCCCTCTCTCTCCCCCTCCCTCCATCCCTCCCTCCCTTCTCTCTCCCCCTCCCTCCCTCCCCTCACTCCCTTTCCCACTCCCTCCCTCCCTCCCCTCTCTCTCTCCCCCTCCCTCCCTCCCTCCCTTTCCCCATCCCTCACCTCTCTCTCTCTCCTCCTCCCTTTCCCCCTCCCTCTCCTCTCTCTCCCCCTCCCCTCTCTCTTTCCCCCTCTCTCTCCCCTCCCCCCCCCTCCCTCCCCTCCCTCCCTCCCCTCTCTCTCCCCTCCCTCCCTCCCCTCTCTCTCCCCTCCCTCCCTCTGGCCTCCAGCTGTTAGGCACTAATCCTCTGGAGCTGTCACTTGCTGCCACAGCAGTTTAGCACAACACAATTAGTAGGAGCTGGTCCTTGTCACTAGTGTGTCACCGGCTCCGTGTCGTGGTCGACACCGGCTCCGTGTCGTGGTCGACACCGGCTCCGTGTCGTGTTCGACACCGGCTCCGTGTCGTGGTCGACACCGGCCCCGTGTCGTGGTCGACACCGGCTCCGTGTCGTGGTCGACACCGGCTCCGTGTCGTGGTCGACACCGGCTCCGTGTCGTGGTCGACACCGGCCCCGTGTCGTGGTCGACACCGGCCCCGTGTCGTGGTCGACACGATGTTACTATTCTGCATTATGTTTTATAATTCCCTGTCCGTTCATTTATTAATGACTTTAGAAATGAGGATTCACTGGTGGATTAATACTGTTTAGCCTATTTGAGTCAGGTCACTCTAGTGGATTAATATTGTTAAACCCATTTGAGTCAGGTCACTCTAGTGGATTAATACTGTTAATCCCATTTGAGTCAGGTCACTCTAGTGGATTAATATTGTTAATCCCATTTGAGTCAGGTCACTCTAGTGGATTAATATTGTTAAACCTGTTGGAGTCAGGTCACTCTAGTGGATTAATATTGTTAATCCCATTTGAGTCAGGTCACTCTAGTGGATTAATATTGTTAAACCTGTTGGAGTCAGGTCACTCTAGTGGATTAATACTGTTAATCCCATTGGAGTCAGGTCACTCTAGTGGATTAATATTGTTAATCCCATTGGAGTCAGGTCACTCTAGTGGATTAATATTGTTAATCCCATTGGAGTCAGGTCACTCTAGTGGATTAATACTGTTAATCCCATTGGAGTCAGGTCACTCTAGTGGATTAATACTGTTAAACCTATTTGAGTCAGGTCACTCTAGTGGATTAATATTGTTAATCCCATTTGAGTCAGGTCACTCTAGTGGATTAATACTGTTAATCCCATTGGAGTCAGGTCACTCTAGTGGATTAATACTGTTAAGCCTATTTGAGTCAGGTCACTCTGGTGGATTAATATTGTTTAGCCCATTTGAGTCAGGTCACTCTAGTGGATTAATACTGTTAATCCCATTTGAGTCAGGTCACTCTAGTGGATTAATATCGTTTAGCCCATTTGAGTCACGTCACTCTAGTGGATTAATACTGTTTAGCCTGTTGGAGTCAGGTCACTCTAGTGGATTAATACTGTTAATCCCATTTGAGTCAGGTCACTCTAGTGGATTAATACTGTTAATCCCATTTGAGTCAGGTCACTCTAGTGGATTAATACTGTTAATCCCATTTGAGTCAGGTCACTCTAGTGGATTAATATCGTTAATCCCATTTGAGTCAGGTCACTCTAGTGGATTAATACTGTTAATCCCATTTGAGTCAGGTCACTCTAGTGGATTAATATCGTTAATCCCATTTGAGTCAGGTCACTCTAGTGGATTAATACTGTTAATCCCATTTGAGTCAGGTCACTCTAGTGGATTAATACTGTTAATCCCATTGGAGTCAGGTCACTCTAGTGGATTAATACTGTTAATCCCATTGGAGTCAGGTCACTCTGGTAGTTTCGCTGGAATACCTGTTTATAATGTGGGGCTGAAATTGTTTGAAATTGAATTTCTACATGATCAACTACAATGTATCCATTTCCCAGATCCCCCAGTGGTGTGCAGAGTTCTGCCTGTCGGCCCAGTACCAGCATGGCGTGGCAGTGTCGACCCAGATCCACTCCCAGCAGGCGGTAGACCTGGCCCTCAGGGTGGCCGATGAGATGGACGTCAACATTGGACATGAAGTGGGCTACACCATCCCTCTGGAGACGTGCTGTTCTACTGACACTGTGCTCAGGTCTGGATCTCACACACATACATACACACACACACACACACACACACACACACACACACACACACACACATAGACACATAGACACATAGACACACACACACACACACACACACACACACACACACACACACACACACACACACACACACACACACACACACACACACACATACACACATAGACACACACACACACATACACACACACACACACACACATACACACACACATACACCTCCCGAGTCCCGCAGTGGTCTAAGGCTCTGTATCGCGGTGCTAGATGTGCCACTAGAGATTCTGGGTTCGAGATTCTGGAGGCCCATGGGGAGTCGCACAATTGGCCCAGCGTCGTCCGGGTTAGGGGAGGGTTTGGCCGGCAATGATGTTCATGTCCCATCGCGCACTAGCGTCTGCTGTGGCAGACTGGGCGCAGTGCACGCCTACACGGTCGCCAGGTGTACGGTGTTTCCTCCGACACATTGGTGCGGCTGGCTTCTGGGTTAAGCGGGCAGTGTGTCAAGAAGCAGTGCATCTTGGCTGGGTTGTGTTTCGGAGGACGCACGGCTCTCGACCTTCACCTCTCCCGAGTCCGTAGGGGAGTTGCAGCGATGAGGTAAGACTGTAACTACCAATTGGATACCACGAAATTGGGGAGAAAAAAGGGGCAAAAAAAATATTAAAATAATAAAAACCATGATATTAGTATAGTCAGATCTCTGGTCGTCCTGCTCCAGGTACTGTACAGATCTCTGGTCGTCCTGCTCCGGGTACTGTACAGATCTCTGGTCGTCCTGCTCCGGGTACTGTACAGATCTCTGGTCGTCCTGCTCCGGGTACTGTACAGATCTCTGGTCGTCCTGCTCCGGGTACTGTACAGATCTCTGGTCGTCCTGCTCCGGGTACTGTACAGATCTCTGGTCGTCCTGCTCCGGGTACTGTACAGATCTCTGGTCGTCCTGCTCCGGGTACTGTACAGATCTCTGGTCGTCCTGCTCCGGGTACTGTACAGATCTCTGGTCGTCCTGCTCCGGGTACTGTACAGATCTCTGGTCGTCCTGCTCCGGGTACTGTACAGATCTCTGGTCGTCCTGCTCCGGGTACTGTACAGATCTCTGGTCGTCCTGCTCCGGGTACTGTACAGATCTCTGGTCGTCCTGCTCCGGGTACTGTACAGATCTCTGGTCGTCCTGCTCCGGGTACTGTACAGATCTCTGGTCGTCCTGCTCCGGGTACTGTACAGATCTCTGGTCGTCCTGCTCCGGGTACTGTACAGAACTCTGGTCGTCCTGCTCCGGGTACTGTACAGATCTCTGGTCGTCCTGCTCCGGGTACTGTACAGATCTCTGGTCGTCCTGCTCCGGGTACTGTACAGATCTCTGGTCGTCCTGCTCCGGGTACAGTACAGATCTCTGGTCGTCCTGCTCCGGGTACTGTACAGATCTCTGGTCGTCCTGCTCCAGGTACTGTACAGATCTCTGGTCGTCCTGCTCCAGGTACTGTACATATCTCTGGTCGTCCTGCTCCAGGTACTGTACAGATCTCTGGTCGTCCTGTTCCGGGTACTGTACAGATCTCTGGTCGTCCTGCTCCGGGTACAGTACCGATCTCTGGTCGTCCTGCTCCGGGTACTGTACAGATCTCTGGTCGTCCTGCTCCAGGTACTGTACAGATCTCTGGTCGTCCTGCTCCAGGTACTGATGCTGCTGAAGGCGATGTCTCAATAACCACACTAGCACACTACTACTAGCACACTACTACTAGCACACTACTACTAGCATCCATCGACAATACATCTCTACATACTAAGTAGCATGCTAGTATGTACACTACATGACCAAGAGAATGTGGACACCTGCTCGTCCAACATCTCATTCCAAAATCCTGGGCATTAATATGGAGTCGGTCCCCCCTTTGCTGCTATGACAGCCTCCACTCTTCTGGGAAGGCTTTCCACTAGATGTTGGAACATTGCTGTGGGGACTTGCTTCCTTTCAGCCACGAGCATTAGTGAGGTTGGGCGCTGATGTTGGGGCGATTAGGCCCGGCTCGCATTTGGCGTTCCAATTCATCCCAAAGGTGTTTGATGGGGTTGAGGTCAGGGCTCTGTGCAGGCCAGTCAAGTTCTTCCACACCAATCTTGACAAACCATTTCTCTATGGACCTCGCTTTGTGCACGGGGGCATTGTCATTCTGAAACGAGGAAAGGGCCTTCCCCAAACTGTTGCCACAAAGTTGGAAGAACAGAATCGTCTAGAATGTCATTGAATGCTGTAGCATTAAGATTTCCCTTCACTGGAACTAAGGGGCCCGAACCATGAAAAACAGCCCCAGACCATTATTCCTCCTCCACCAAACTTTACAGTTGGCACTATGCATTCAGGCAGGTAGCGTTCTCCTGGCATCCGCCAAACCCAGATTCGTCCGTCAGACTGCCAGATGGCGAAGCGTGCTTCATCGCTCCAGAGAACCCGTTTCCACTGCTCTAGAGTCCAAAGGCAGCGAACTTTACACCACTCCAGTCGACGCTTGGCGTTGCGTGTGGTGATCTTAGGCTTGTGTGCAGCTGCTCGGCCATGGAAACCCATTTCATGAAGCTCCAGACAAACAGTTCTTGTGCTGACGTTGCTTCCAGAGGCAGTTTGGAACTCGGTAGTGAGTGTTGCAAACGAGGACAGACGATTTTTATGCGCTAGGCGCTTCAGCACTTGGCGGTCCTGTTCTGTGAGCTTGTGTGGCCTACCACTTCACGGCTGAGCCATTGTTGCTCCTACATGTTTCCACTTCACAATAACAGCACTTACAGTTGCCCGGGGCAGCTCTAGCAGGGCAGAAATTTGACAAATTGACTTGTTGGAAAGGTGGCATCCTATGACGATGCCACGTTGAAAGTCACTGAGCTCTTCAGTACAGGCCATTCTACTGCCAGTGTTTGTCTATGAAGATTGCGTGGCTGTGTGCTCGCTTTTATACACCGGTCAGCAACGGGTGTGGCTGAAATAGCCGAAATCCACTAATTTGAAGGGGCGTCCACATACTTCTGCATTTATGGTGGATACCGGCACTCACTTCTGGTCTCCACGCTCCGTACCGGCATTGAACTATGTTACCACCTGCATCATTAGTTAACTCAGTTCTGGTCCACTCCAGGTTCTGTACAGATGCCCTGCTACTGAGGGAGATGATGTCTGACCCCATGTTGGAGCGCTACGGGGCCATCGTCATCGACCAGGCTCATGAGAGAACCGTCAGCACAGACATACTGCTGGGACTGCTCCAGGTAGGGTGGAAATGACCTTTTGTGACCTTTCTCTCTCTCTTTAAAAGTGTCATTCAGCATACTAGTATCTGATGGATTATATAGATTTATATTTTAGGGGTAATATTCCAGAGAGAGAGAGAGAGAGCGAGAGAGATAGAGAGAGAGAGAGAGAGAGAGAGAGAGAGAGAGAGAGAGAGAGAGAGAGAGAGAGAGAGAGAGAGAGAGAGAGAGAGAAAAAAAATATGGCATTTGAAATGTCTATTCCTCTGAAACTTTTGTCAGTGTAATGTATACTGTTAATTTTTTTATGTTTATGTCACTTTTGTTTATTATCTATTTCACTTGCTTTGGCAATGTTAACATATGTTTCCCATGCCAATAAAGCCCCTTGAATTGAGAGAGAGAGAGAAAGAGAGAGAGAGAGAGAATAATTTACACTGATTGATGTTGTTTTTTTTTGTAAGTTCTGTGTGCTCAAGTTAAATTCCTAGTAACAGCAGTTTGTTGCTTGTCAATAAAGTTTTTTGTTGTGATTGTGCAGGACATCCTGGTCCATAGACCAGACCTGAGGGTGGTGATCCTGACTGTGTGCTCCATGACAGACAGGCTCCTGGCCCACTACGGTAGTGGAACCGCCCTCCTTTACGTTCATTGATTTTTTTTAATGGGAAAAGATGCACTTTGTAACAACCCAGGGGGAATAACACATAGTCGCCATTGTTGTGTTTATCAGATGATTAGAAGAATGGAGGTCGTGGCGTCTGATATTATTTATTTATCTTTACTGAAAGCATTTTGTTGGGGATACTTTGTTGATCAATACCTCCATAGCTCCATTAGAACATGAGTAAAACATGGAACGGAGTTCTGACTGTTTCAGTTATCAATGTAATGATAACATGGACTGGACTAACAGTAATGTTCACTGCCGTTACAGGTAGCAACGTCCCTGTGGTCCGTCTGGAAGCCCTCTGTCCAGCTGAGGTGGTCTACAGTAACTGTAGTAGTAAAGACTACTTCTACTCTGCTCTGAGATTGGTACTGGAGATTCACCGTACCAAGGAGAAGGGAGATGTGCTGCTGTTCTTGGCCTCAGCCCAGGTGAGACCAGTTACACAGTTCAACAGTGATGATGCTGCAGTATTTGTCCATAACTCCATTACTTGCTTGTTTTTGGTGGTGCTGTGTATTGAATGATGGCATGTCATAGCTCTCTGTCCTTAAGTAGGATCTCTGTCCTTAAGTAGGATCTCTGTCCTTAAGTAGGATCTCTGTCCTTAAGTAGAGGCTCTGTCCTTAAGTAGGAGCTCTGTCCTTAAGTAGCAGCTCTGTCCTTAAGTGGAGGCTCTGTCCTTAAGTAGGATCTCTGTCCTTAAGTAGGATCTCTGTCCTTAAGTAGGAGGTCTGTCCTTAAGTAGCAGCTCTGTCCTTAAGTAGCAGCTCTGTCCTTAAGTGGAGGCTCTGTCCTTAAGTAGGATCTCTGTCCTTAAGTAGATCTCTGTCCTTAAGTAGGATGTCTGTCCTTAAGTAGCAGCTATGTCCTTAAGTAGAGGCTCTGTCCTTAAGTAGGATCTCTGTCCTTAAGTAGGAGCTCTGTCCTTATTAAGTAGGAGCTCTGTCCTTAAGTAGGATCTCTGTCCTTAAGTAGGATCTCTGTCCTTAAGTAGGATCTCTGTCCTTAAGTAGGAGCTCTGTCCTTAAGTAGGATCTCTGTCCTTAAGTAGGAGCTCTGTCCTTAAGTAGGATCTCTGTCCTTAAGTAGGAGCTCTGTCCTTAAGTAGGAGCTCTGTCCTTAAGTAGGAGCTCTGTCCTTAAGTAGGAGCTCTGTCCTTAAGTAGCAGCTCTGTCCTTAAGTAGGATGTCTGTCCTTAAGTAGGATCTCTGTCCTTAAGTAGGAGCTCTGTCCTTAAGTAGCAGCTCTGTCCTTAAGTAGAGGCTCTGTCCTTAAGTAGGAAAGCTGTCCTTAAGCAGAATCTCTCTCACAATGTTATCTTTTTTTTAATCATGTGTGGTGTGTACTTAATTCAATTTAAATGGCAAAGCAACATTCCAGATAATTTCCCCCCGTCTCGTCTGCCTTTGTTTTTATGTCCTTTAGTGTGTTTGACTGTGATGGCCTCGTGGTCTGTTGGAATGACAAAGCGTTTTGAAAGGCCCTGTTGTCCTTGACCATATGTGTAGGACAATGAGCTTAAATCCTGTCAATAGAGATGTCAACTCAGCCTTTTTCTATTGATGGGTCTGCGAGCAAAATGTGTTAACTATTGATGACATGATAAGCCCTCTCTTCCCCTCACGTTGCACCATCCAGCTTGGGGTGTAAAGGTCAAGTAGTAGACACTATTATCCTCAGAGCGGTACAGTGAGTGAATACCTTTTTTTAGACATGTGATCCCTGCAGGAATTGAACCCATGACCTTGGGGCGTTGCTAACCAGTAGCCACACGGGACTAGTCGTATGATGCTGTCAACATTTCTCACACTGTGTTTCCCCTCCTACAGGAGGTTGTCTGTGCCCGTGCTATCCTCCAGAGAGAGGGTACCAGACTGGGGGCAGACCTGGGGGAGCTGGTGCCCGTGGTCTGGTGCCCTGGGCAGGGTCGGGCACCCTCTCTCCTGGGGGAGGGGATGGGGAGTAGGGGAACAGTTACGACCAGGAGCCGGAGGGTTTTCCTCTCCACAAGCCAGGGAGAGGACATGTTCTGGGCTGTGGACTCTGTTAACTTTGTCATCGACGCAGGAGTCGAGAAAAGATATGTGAGTTTAATCCCCATAAAACAAGCATCGCATGTTAATTTATAAATGTATGCCAAGGCTATGACCATAGATATCCTATTAAATTAGTTAATTAATGACATTATTAAATAGTTATAATTTGTCGTTCTATGGTTAACCTGTCCTTTTAAACATGTATTATTTCAACCAGGTGTATAATCCCAGGATAAGGGCCAACTCTGAGGTACTACGACCCATCAGCAGATACCAGGCAGACGTCAGGAAGCAGCTGACTGGACCGACAGGTACTGACGTCGGGAAGCAGCTGACTGGACCGACAGGTACTGACGTCGGGAAGCAGCTGACTGGACCGACAGGTACTGACGTCGGGAAGCAGCTGACTGGACCGACAGGTACTGACGTCGGGAAGCAGCTGACTGGACCGACAGGTACTGACATCAGGAAGCAGCTGACTGGACCGACAGGTACTGACGACGGGAAGCATCTGACTGGACCGACAGGTACTGATGTCAGGAAACAGCTGACTGGACCGACAGGTACAGACATCAGGAAGCATCTGACTGGACCGACAGGTACTGACGTCGGGAAGCAGCTGACTGGACCGACAGGTACTGACATCGGGAAGCAGCTGACTGGACCGACAGGTACTGACGTCGGGAAGCAGCTGACTGGACCGACAGGTACTGACATCGGGAAGCAGCTGACTGGACCGACAGGTACTGACATCGGGAAGCAGCTGACTGGACCGACAGGTACTGACGTCGGGAAGCAGCTGACTGGACCGACAGGTACTGACATCAGGAAGCAGCTGACTGGACCGACAGGTACTGACGTCGGGAAGCAGCTGACTGGACCGACAGGTACTGACATCGGGAAGCAGCTGACTGGACCGACAGGTACTGACATCAGGAAGCAGCTGACTGGACCGACAGGTACTGACATCGGGAAGCAGCTGACTGGACCGACAGGTACTGACGTCAGGAAGCAGCTGACTGGACCGACAGGTACTGATATCAGGAAGCAGCTGACTGGACCGACAGGTACTGACATCAGGAAGCAGCTGACTGGACCGACAGGTACTGATATCAGGAAGCAGCTGACTGGACCGACAGGTACTGACATCAGGAAACAGCTGACTGGACCGACGGGTACTGATATCAGGAAGCAGCTGACTGGACCGACAGGTACTGCCGTCAGGAAGCAGCTGACTGGACCCCCCCCCCCCCCCCCCCCCCGTCTTTGCTTATTTGAGATGTTCTTGCCATATTATGGACTTGGTCTTATACCAAATAGGGCTACCTTCTGTATATCACCCCTACCTTGTCACAACACAACTGATAGGCTCAAACGCATTAAGAAGGAAAGAAATTCCACAAATTAACTTTTAACAAGGCACACCTGTTAATTGAAACGCATTCCAGGTGACTACCTCATGAAGCTGGTTGAGAGAATGCCAAGAGTGTGCAAAGCTGTCATCAAGGCAAAGGGTGGCTACTTTGAAGAATCTCAAATAAATATAAAATATATTTGTATTTGTTTAACACTTTTTTGGTTACTACGTGATTCCATATGTGTTATTTCATAGTTTTGATGTCTCCGCTATTATTATACATTGTAAAAAAATAAAGAAAAACCCTTGAATGAGTAGGTGTGTCCAAACCTTTGACTGGTAGTGTGTGTGTGTTTGATTGATTTTCCAGGTAATAACGTTGTCTGTGTTTGTCCAGGGAAGTGTTTCTGCCTTTACCCTGAGGAGAGAGTTCTCCCCGTAGAGACATCCCCTCAGATCCTGGACACCAACCTCACCTCTACCATCCTCTTCCTCAAGAGGATGGAGATCGCAGGGCTGGGACACTGTGACTTCATCACCAGACCAGGTCAGCCTACCAGACAGACATTCCACATGGTACTATAGTAGGACAGTGGTTCTCATCCTGGGGTACTAGGACCCCTAGGGCTACATGGCCTGTCCACCGGGGGTACTTGGCCTGTCCACCGGGGGTACTTGGGAAGACTCATGAGACCATAGTCTTACATGAGAGGGTACTTCAGGGCTACTCCGGGCAGAGCAAAATGTACTTGGTGGTACAGTAACCAAAGAAGGAAATTGAACCAAACTACCAATCACACACAATCAATCAATCAATCAAATGTATCTATAAAGCCCTTTTTTACATCAGCAGATGTCACCAACTGCTTATACAGAAACCCAGCCTAAAACCCCAAACAGAAAGCAAAGCAGATGTAGAAGCATGACTAGAAACCCTGGTTGTATCTGACTAGAAACCCTGGTTGTATCTGACTAGAAGCCCTGGTTGTATCTGACTAGAAACCCTGGTTGTATCTGACTAGAAACCCTGGTTGTATCTGACTAGAAACCCTGGTTGTATCTGACTAGAAACCCTGGTTGTATCTGACTAGAAACCCTGGTTGTACCCTGGTTGTATCTGACTAGAAACCCTGGTTGTATCTGACTAGAAACCCTGGTTGTACCCTGGTTGTATCTGACTAGAAACCCTGGTTGTATCTGACTAGAAACCCTGGTTGTACCTGACTAGAAACCCTGGTTGTACCCTGGTTGTATCTGACTAGAAACCCTGGTTGTATCTGACTAGAAACCCTGGTTGTATCTGACTAGAAACCCTGGTTGTATCTGACTAGAAACCCTGGTTGTACCTGACTAGAAACCCTGGTTGTATCTGACTAGAAACCCTGGTTGTACCTGACTAGAAACCCTGGTTGTATCTGACTAGAAACCCTGGTTGTATCTGACTAGAAGCCCTGGTTGTATCTGACTAGAAACCCTGGTTGTATCTGACTAGAAACCCTGGTTGTATCTGACTAGAAACCCTGGTTGTACCTGACTAGAAACCCTGGTTGTATCTGACTAGAAACCCTGGTTGTATCTGACTAGAAACCCTGGTTGTATCTGACTATAAACCCTGGTTGTACCCTGGTTGTATCTGACTAGAAACCCTGGTTGTATCTGACTAGAAACCCTGGTTGTATCTGACTAGAAACCCTGGTTGTATCTGACTAGAAACCCTGGTTGTATCTGACTAGAAACCCTGGTTGTACCCTGGTTGTATCTGACTAGAAACCCTGGTTGTATCTGACTAGAAACCCTGGTTGTACCCTGGTTGTATCTGACTAGAAACCCTGGTTGTATCTGACTAGAAACCCTGGTTGTACCTGACTAGAAACCCTGGTTGTACCCTGGTTGTATCTGACTAGAAACCCTGGTTGTATCTGACTAGAAACCCTGGTTGTATCTGACTAGAAACCCTGGTTGTATCTGACTAGAAACCCTGGTTGTACCTGACTAGAAACCCTGGTTGTATCTGACTAGAAACCCTGGTTGTACCTGACTAGAAACCCTGGTTGTATCTGACTAGAAACCCTGGTTGTATCTGACTAGAAGCCCTGGTTGTATCTGACTAGAAACCCTGGTTGTATCTGACTAGAAACCCTGGTTGTATCTGACTAGAAACCCTGGTTGTACCTGACTAGAAACCCTGGTTGTATCTGACTAGAAACCCTGGTTGTATCTGACTAGAAACCCTGGTTGTATCTGACTATAAACCCTGGTTGTACCCTGGTTGTATCTGACTAGAAACCCTGGTTGTATCTGACTAGAAACCCTGGTTGTACCTGACTAGAAACCCTGGTTGTATCTGACTAGAAACCCTGGTTGTATCTGACTAGAAACCCTGGTTGTACCTGACTAGAAACCCTGGTTGTATCTGACTAGAAACCCTGGTTGTATCTGACTAGAAACCCTGGTTGTATCTGACTAGAAACCCTGGTTGTATCTGACTAGAAACCCTGGTTGTATCTGACTAGAAGCCCTGGTTGTACCCTGGTTGTATCTGACTAGAAACCCTGGTTGTATCTGACTAGAAGCCCTGGTTGTATCTGACTAGAAGCCCTGGTTGTACCCTGGTTGTATCTGACTAGAAACCCTGGTTGTACCTGACTAGAAGCCCTGGTTGTATCTGACTAGAAGCCCTGGTTGTACCCTGGTTGTATCTGACTAGAAGCCCTGGTTGTACCCTGGTTGTATCTGACTATAAACCCTGGTTGTATCTGACTAGAAGCCCTGGTTGTATCTGACTAGAAGCCCTGGTTGTACCCTGGTTGTATCTGACTAGAAGCCCTGGTTGTACCCTGGTTGTATCTGACTAGAAACCCTGGTTGTATCTGACTAGAAACCCTGGTTGTATCTGAATAGAAACCCTGGTTGTATCTGACTAGAAACACTGGTTGTATCTGACTAGAAACCCTGGTTGTACCCTGGTTGTATCTGACTAGAAACCCTGGTTGTATCTGACTAGAAACCCTGGTTGTACCTGACTAGAAACCCTGGTTGTATCTGACTAGAAACCCTGGTTGTATCTGACTAGAAGCCCTGGTTGTATCTGACTAGAAACCCTGGTTGTACCTGACTAGAAACCCTGGTTGTATCTGACTAGAAACCCTGGTTGTATCTGACTAGAAACCCTGGTTGTATCTGACTAGAAACCCTGGTTGTATCTGACTAGAAACCCTGGTTGTATCTGACTAGAAACCCTGGTTGTATCTGACTAGAAACCCTGGTTGTACCCTGGTTGTATCTGACTAGAAACCCTGGTTGTATCTGACTAGAAACCCTGGTTGTACCCTGGTTGTACCTGACTAGAAACCCTGGTTGTACCCTGGTTGTATCTGACTAGAAACCCTGGTTGTATCTGACTAGAAACCCTGGTTGTACCCTGGTTGTATCTGACTAGAAACCCTGGTTGTATCTGACTAGAAACCCTGGTTGTACCCTGGTTGTACCTGACTAGAAACCCTGGTTGTACCCTGGTTGTATCTGACTAGAAACCCTGGTTGTATCTGACTAGAAACCCTGGTTGTATCTGACTAGAAACCCTGGTTGTATCTGACTAGAAACCCTGGTTGTATCTGACTAGAAACCCTGGTTGTACCTGGGTCTTGTCTGCAGTGTATTCCCAGGTTATTAGACTCTGGTCGGGAGGTGAGTCTGACCACAGAGATCCAAATTACATTAAATGTGTTATAATATGTTATTCTATGGATCTGACCCTGTGTAATCTGTACTGTAACTAGAGATGCAGAATTCCAGCAACTTCCCCCAAATTCTCAGGTTTTCCAGAAGATCTAGAAGGAATAAGCAGGAAATCTGGAATCATCCAACCAGGAATTCTGGGAAACCAGGGTATTTTGGGGAAGTTAGCAGAGTTTTGCAACTATAGCTGGAACTGTAGAGTGGTGCAGTGTACAGGATGGGTTTTTGTCCTGGTTAGAGGTCTGATGGAGGGCTGTATGCCGTGCTCTGTCCTGTTAAGAGGCAGTCAGCCGTGCTTTAGTAGAGCTGACAGTGGCCTGCCAGGGACCATTGTCTGAGAGCCTCGACTCACCCGGCTGTCCCTGCATGGGAAGAGCTGAGGACAGTGACAAGCTGCAGCCCAAATGGCTCCCTATTCCCTATATAGTGCCCTACTCTGGTCAAAAGGGTAGCGCCCTACTCTGGTCAAAAGGTAGCGCCCTACTCTGGTCAAAAGGTAGCGCCCTACTCTGGTCAAAAGGTAGCGCCCTACTCTGGTCAAAAGGTAGTGCCCTACTCTGGTCAAAAGGTAGCGCCCTACTCTGGTCAAAAGGTAGCGCCCTACTCTGGTCAAAAGGTAGCGCCCTACTCTGGTCAAAAGGGTAGTGCCCTACTCTGGTCAAAAGGTAGTGCCCTACTCTGGTCAAAAGGTAGTGCCCTACTCTGGTCAAAAGGTAGCGCCCTACTCTGGTCAAAAGGGTAGTGCCCTACTCTGGTCAAAAGGTAGCGCCCTACTCTGGTCAAAAGGTAGCGCCCTACTCTGGTCAAAAGGGTAGTGCCCTACTCTGGTCAAAAGGTAGTGCCCTACTCTGGTCAAAAGGTAGTGCCCTACTCTGGTCAAAAGGTAGTGCCCTACTCTGGTCAAAAGGTAGCGCCCTACTCTGGTCAAAAGGTAGCGCCCTACTCTGGTCAAAAGGTAGCGCCCTACTCTGGTCAAAAGGTAGCGCCCTACTCTGGTCAAAAGGGTAGTACCCTATTCTGGTCAAAAGGTAGCGCCCTACTCTGGTCAAAAGGTAGCGCCCTACTCTGGTCAAAAGGTAGCGCCCTACTCTGGTCAAAAGGTAGGGCCCTACTCTGGTCAAAAGGTAGCGCCCTACTCTGGTCAAAAGGGTAGTGCCCTACTCTGGTCAAAAGGGTAGCGCCCTACTCTGGTCAAAGGGTAGCGCCCTACTCTGGTCAAAAGGTAGCGCCCTACTCTGGTCAAAGGGGTAGTGCCCTACTCTGGTCAAAAGGGTAGTGCCCTACTCTGGTCAAAACGTAGTGCCCTACTCTGGTCAAAAGGTAGTGCCCTACTCTGGTCAAAAGGTAGCGCCCTACTCTGGTCAAAGGGGTAGTGCCCTACTCTGGTCAAAAGGTAGCGCCCTACTCTGGTCAAAAGGTAGCGCCCTACTCTGGTCAAAAGGTAGCGCCCTACTCTGGTCAAAAGGTAGCGCCCTACTCTGGTCAAAAGGGTAGTACCCTATTCTGGTCAAAAGGTAGCGCCCTACTCTGGTCAAAAGGTAGCGCCCTACTCTGGTCAAAAGGTAGCGCCCTACTCTGGTCAAAAGGTAGGGCCCTACTCTGGTCAAAAGGTAGCGCCCTACTCTGGTCAAAAGGGTAGTGCCCTACTCTGGTCAAAAGGGTAGCGCCCTACTCTGGTCAAAGGGTAGCGCCCTACTCTGGTCAAAAGGTAGCGCCCTACTCTGGTCAAAGGGGTAGTGCCCTACTCTGGTCAAAAGGGTAGTGCCCTACTCTGGTCAAAAGGGTAGTGCCCTACTCTGGTCAAAAGGTAGTGCCCTACTCTGGTCAAAAGGTAGCGCCCTACTCTGGTCAAAAGGTAGCGCCCTACTCTGGTCAAAAGGTAGCGCCCTACTCTGGTCAAAAGGTAGCGCCCTACTCTGGTCAAAAGGGTAGTACCCTACTCTGGTCAAAAGGGTAGCGCCCTACTCTGGTCAAAAGGTAGCGCCCTACTCTGGTCAAAAGGTAGCGCCCTACTCTGGTCAAAAGGTAGCGCCCTACTCTGGTCAAAAGGGTAGTACCCTATTCTGGTCAAAAGGTAGCGCCCTACTCTGGTCAAAAGGGTAGTACCCTATTCTGGTCAAAAGGGTAGTTACCCTACTCTGGCCAAAAGGTAGCGCCCTACTCTGGTCAAAAGGGTAGTACCCTATTCTGGTCAAAAGGTAGCGCCCTACTCTGGTCAAAGGGTAGTGCCCTACTCTGGTCAAAAGGTAGCGCCCTACTCTGGTCAAAAGGTAGCGCCCTACTCTGGTCAAAAGGGTAGTACCCTATTCTGGTCAAAAGGGTAGAGCCCTACTCTGGTCAAAAGGTTAGTGCCCTACTTTGGTCAAAAAGTAGTGCCCTACTCTGGTCAAAAGGTAGCGCCCTACTCTGGTCAAAAGTGTAGTGCCCTACTCTGGTCAAAAGGTAGTGCCCTACTCTGGTCAAAAGGTAGCGCCCTACTTTGGTCAAAAGGGTAGGGCCCTACTCTGGTCAAAAGGGTAGTGCCCTACTCTGGTCAAAGGGTAGTGCCCTACTCTGGTCAAAAGGGTAGAGCCCTACTCTGGTCAAAAGGGTAGAGCCCTACTCTGGTCAAAAGGTAGCGCCCTTCTCTGGTCAAAAGGGTAGCGCCCTACTCTGGTCAAAAGGTAGTGCCCTACTCTGGTCAAAAGGGTAGTGCCCTACTCTGGTCAAAGGGTAGTGCCCTACTCTGGTCAAAGGGTAGAGCCCTACTCTGGTCAAAAGGGTAGAGCCCTACTCTGGTCAAAAGGGTAGAGCCCTACTCTGGTCAAAAGGTAGCGCCCTACTCTGGTCAAAAGGTAGTGCCCTACTCTGGTCAAAAGGTAGCGCCCTACTCTGGTCAAAAGGTAGAGCCCTACTCTGGTCAAAAGGTAGAGCCCTACTCTGGTCAAAAGGGTAGTGCCCTACTTTGGTCAAAAAGTAGTGCCCTACTCTGGTCAAAAGGGTAGTGCACTACTTTGGTCAAAAAGTAGTGCCCTACTCTGGTCAAAAGGTAGCGCCCTACTCTGGTCAAAAGGGTAGTGCCCTACTCTGGTCAAAAGGTAGAGCCCTACTCTGGTCAAAAGGTAGCGCCCTACTCTGGTCAAAAGGTAGCGCCCTACTCTGGTCAAAAGGGTAGTGCCTTACTCTGGTCAAAAGGTAGCGCCCTACTCTGGTCAAAAGGTAGCGCCCTACTCTGGTCAAAAGGTAGAGCCCTACTCTGGTCAAAAGGTAGAGCCCTACTCTGGTCAAAAGGTAGCGCCCTACTCTGGTCAAAAGGTAGCGCCCTACTCTGGTCAAAAGGTAGAGCCCTACTCTGGTCAAAAGGTAGCGCCCTACTCTGGTCAAAAGGTAGCGCCCTACTCTGGTCAAAAGGTAGCGCCCTACTCTGGTCAAAAGTGTAGTGCCCTACTCTGGTCAAAAGGTAGTGCCCTACTCTGGTCAAAAGGTAGCGCCCTACTTTGGTCAAAAGGGTAGGGCCCTACTCTGGTCAAAAGGGTAGTGCCCTACTCTGGTCAAAGGGTAGTGCCCTACTCTGGTCAAAAGGGTAGAGCCCTACTCTGGTCAAAAGGGTAGAGCCCTACTCTGGTCAAAAGGGTAGAGCCCTACTCTGGTCAAAAGGTAGCGCCCTACTCTGGTCAAAAGGGTAGCGCCCTACTCTGGTCAAAAGGTAGTGCCCTACTCTGGTCAAAAGGGTAGTGCCCTACTCTGGTCAAAGGGTAGTGCCCTACTCTGGTCAAAAGGGTAGAGCCCTACTCTGGTCAAAAGGGTAGAGCCCTACTCTGGTCAAAAGGTAGCGCCCTACTCTGGTCAAAAGGTAGTGCCCTACTCTGGTCAAAAGGTAGCGCCCTACTCTGGTCAAAAGGTAGAGCCCTACTCTGGTCAAAAGGTAGAGCCCTACTCTGGTCAAAAGGTAGTGCCCTACTCTGGTCAAAAGGTAGTGCACTACTCTGGTCAAAAGGGTAGTGCACTACTTTGGTCAAAAAGTAGTGCCCTACTCTGGTCAAAAGGTAGCGCCCTACTCTGGTCAAAAGGGTAGTGCCCTACTCTGTTCAAAAGGTAGAGCCCTACTCTGGTCAAAAGGTAGCGCCCTACTCTGGTCAAAAGGTAGCGCCCTACTCTGGTCAAAAGGGTAGTGCCTTACTCTGGTCAAAAGGTAGCGCCCTACTCTGGTCAAAAGGTAGCGCCCTACTCTGGTCAAAAGGTAGAGCCCTACTCTGGTCAAAAGGTAGCGCCCTACTCTGGTCAAAAGGTAGCGCCCTACTCTGGTCAAAAGGTAGCGCCCTACTCTGGTCAAAAGGTAGAGCCTTACTCTGGTCAAAAGGTAGAGCCTTACTCTGGTCAAAACGTAGTGCCCTACTCTGGTCAAAAGGGTAGTGCCCTACTCTGGTCAAAAGGGTAGTGCCCTACTCTGGTCAAAAAGTAGTGCCCTACTCTGGTCAAAAGGGTAGTGCCCTACTCTGGTCAAAAAGTAGTGCCCTACTCTGGTCAAAAGGGTAGTGCCCTACTCTGGTCAAAAGGTAGTACCTTACTCTGGTCAAAAAGTAGTGCCCTACTCTGGTCAAAAGGTAGCGCCCTACTCTGGTCAAAAAGTAGTGCCCTACTCTGGTCAAAAGGGTAGTGCCCTACTCTGGTCAAAAAGTAGTGCCCTACTCTGGTCAAAAAGTAGTGCCCTACTCTGGTCAAAAGGGTAGTGCCCTACTCTGGTCAAAAGGGTAGTGCCCTACTCTGGTCAAAAAGTAGTGCCCTACTCTGGTCAAAAGGTAGTGCCCTACTTCGGTCAAAATGGTAGTGCCCTACTCTGGTCAAAAGGGTAGTGCCCTACTCTGGTCAAAGGGTAGCGCCCTACTCTGGTCAAAAGGTAGTGCTCTACTTCGGTCAAAAGGGTAGTGCCCTACTCTGGTCAAAGGGTAGCGCCCTACTCTGGTCAAAAGGGTAGTGCCCTACTCTGGTCAAAAGGGTAGTGCCCTACTCTGGTCAAAAGGTAGCGCCCTACTCTGGTCAAAAGGTAGCGCCCTACTCTGGTCAAAAGGTAGCGCCCTACTCTGGTCAAAAGGTAGCGCCCTACTCTGGTCAAAAGGTAGTGCCCTACTCTGGTCAAAAGGTAGTGCCCTACTCTGGTCAAAAGGGTAGCGCCCTACTCTGGTCAAAAGGTAGTGCCCTACTCTGGTCAAAAGGTAGTGCCCTACTCTGGTCAAAAAGTAGTGCCCTACTCTGGTCAAAAAGTAGTGCCCTACTCTGGTCAAAAAGTAGTGCCCTACTCTGGTCAAAAGGTAGCGCCCAACTCTGGTCAAAAGGGTAGTGCCCTAATCTGGTCAAAAAGTAGTGCCCTACTCTGGTCAAAAGGTAGCGCCCAACTTTGGTCAAAAGGTAGTGCCCTACTCTGGTCAAAAAGTAGTGCCCTACTCTGGTCAAAGGGTAAAGCCCTACTCTGGTCAAAAGGTAGAGCCCTACTCTGGTCAAAAGGGTAGTGCCCTACTCTGGTCAAAAGGGTAGTGCACCATTTGGGACACATCCCACGGTGTAAAGAGGCCAGCTCGTTAATGATTACACCATAACGCGTCTCGTTTCGCCATCTGACCTCCACCACCACAATGAGGAGGAAGTAGAATACTGTCCTCCATTCTACTGGAACACACTAGGCTATATTCCTGGTTCAACCTTTTTGGAGCTGACATGGAACCCAAACCGGCTGCGCGCGTGCGCCATCGTGCATAAATGTATTTTGTCCCCCCGACACCAAACGAGATCACGACATGCAGGTTAAAATATCAAAACAAACTCTGAACCAATTACATTAATTTGGGGACAGGTCAAAAAGCATTAACCATTTATGGCAATTTAGCTAGCTAGCTTGCACTTGCTAGCTAATTTGTCCTATTTAGCTAGCTTGCACTTGCTAGCTAATTTGTCCTATTTAGCTAGCTTGCTGTTGCTAGCTAATTTGTCCTATTTAGCTAGCTTGCTGTTGCTAGCTAATTTGTCCTGGGATGTAAACATTGAGTTGTTATTTTACCTGAAATGCACAAGGTCCTCTACTCTGACAAATTAATCCACACATAAAACGGTCAACTGAATCGTTTCTAGTCATCTCTCTTCCTTCCAGGCTTTTTCTTCTCTTGACTTTATATTGCGATTGGCAACTTTCATAAATTAGGTGCATTATTGCCACTGTAATGGCAGTCACCCACGTGGGTATAACCAGTGAGGAGATGGCACGCGGATACCTGCTTCTACAAACCAACGAGGAGATGGGAGAGGCAGGACTTTCAGCGCAATCTGCGTCAGAAATAGAACTGATTTCTATTTTAGCCCTTGGCAGCGCAGACGCTCGTGGCGTGCGCGAGCAGCGTGGGTGCAATAATTGAATAACATCGATTTCAAAATGTATTTTGCAACGCTCGCATACGCGTCGCGAGCGGTGTGGTCAGCCTGTTAGGCTCTTTTCAGGAATCGAGTTTCATACTGATTATGTATTCTATGTCTTTTGACGTGTGCCATTTTTATTTTGTAGCTACATGGAGTGACAAGTTAAAACCTCTAACGAGTCACAAACCCGGGTTCCGGGATCCCCCCCATCAAAAAAGCTGACTAGCATAGCCTAGCCTAAAGCGACAGGGATATCATATAATAAAATGTTCATGAAATCACAAGTCCAAGACACCAAATGAAAGATACACATCTTGTGAATCCAGCCATCATTTCAGATTTTTTAAATGTTTTACAGGGAAGACACAATATGTATTTCTATTAGCTAACCACCATAGCAAAAGACACAACTTTTTCCCACCATTTTTTTCCTGCATAGGTAGCTATCACAAATTCGACCAAATAAAGATATAAATAGTCACTAACCAAGAAACAACTTCATCAGATGACAGTGCATATTTCAGGTATAAATCATAGTTTTACATTGCAGCCACCATCACAACTCTCACCAAAGCAACTAGAATAACTACAGAGAGCAACGTGAATTACCTAAATACTCATCATAAAACATTTATGAAAAATACACAGCGTACAGCAAATGAAAGACAAAGATCTTGTGAATCCAGCCAATATTTCAGATTCTTTAAGTGTTTTACAGCGAAAACACAATTTAGCATTATATTAGCTTACTACAATAGCCAACCACACAGCAGCATTGATTCATGCACGTTAGCGATAGCGAATAAACCAGCAAAAGATATTAAATTTTTCACTAACCTTCTCAAAACTTCATCAGATGACAGTCCTATAACATCATATTACACAATACATATATTGTTTGTTCGAAAATGTGCATATTTAGCGGCACAAATCGTGGTTATACAATGAGAATAGTAGCCAAGCTGCCAACAAAATGTCGGGAGAAATCTTGGGAGAGGCACCTAATCTAATCAATAACTAATCATAAACTTGACTAAAAAATACAGGTTGGACAGCAAATGAAAGATACATTAGTTCTTAATGCAACCGCTGTGTTAGATTTTTTAAATTAACGTTACTACGACATACAGCATGCGTTAAAGCGAGACCGCACCGAAATTAATGGCGGAATAGTAGTTTTACATTTTTCAACAGAACAACGAATTAACATCATAAATAGTTCTTACTTTTTGATGAGCTTCCATCAGAATCTTGTGCAAGTTGTCCTTTGTCCAGAATCATCGTTGCTCGGTTGTAGATTGTCGTCTTCAACTTAGGAATTAGCAGCAAACATTAGCTATGTGGCCCAGACGTGTCCAACTCTTCATAACACAGCACAAAGAAAGCACAAAGAAAATTCCGAAAATCGCAATATACTGATATAAACTGATATAACTCGGTTTAAAATAACTACATTATGATGTTTTTAACACCTATATCGAATAAAATCAGAGCCGGATATATCTAAGGCCTATAACGAGAGCTTTTCAGAATGCCATCCTGAGGTCTGTCTTGCGCCATGACGAACGTTGAAAAGAGTGCACCCCCGGTTCCAAGAGCCTTTATATGGCCTCAGATCTGCCTAGCAACACCATTCCAATTCTCACTGCTTACTGACATCTAGGGGAAATCGTATGCAGTGCATGTCGACTCATAGATTACATGCAAATTAATAAACTGACCCTGGAACAGAGTGCCCGATTTCAGATTTCTCACTTCCTGACAGGAAGTTAGCTGCAACTTGAGTTCTGTTTTACTCACAGATATAATTCAAACGGTTTTAGAAACTAGAGAGTGTTTTCTATCCAATAGTAATAATAATATGCATATTGTACGAGCAAGAATTGAGTACGAGGCAGTTTAATTTGGGAACGAATTTTTACAAAGTCGAAATGGCGCCCCCCTATTGACAAGAAGTTTTCAAGTCAGCCCCTCGATCTCTTGAGGAGATCCAGATCTTGTCTTTTATTATCTATTATCTAAGTTGTCTACTTCCTATCCAGATATGATCTCTTATTATCTATTATCTAAGTTGTCTACTTCCTATCCAGATCTTATCTCTTATTATCTATTATCTAAGTTGTCTACTTCCTATCCAGATCTTGTCTTTTATTATCTATTATCTAAGTTGTCTACTTCCTATGCATATCTTATCTCTTATTATCTATTATCTAAGTTGTCTACTTCCTATCCAGATCTGGTCTTTTATGATCTATTATCTAAGTTGTCTACTTCCTATCCAGATCCAGAGGGTCTGATGCAGTCGCTAGAGGAGCTGGATTACCTCGCGGCATTGGACGACGATGGGAACCTATCAGAGATCGGGATCATAATCTCTGAGTTGCCATTGGACGCTCAGATGGCCAAGGCTCTGCTGGCGTCCTGTGAGTTTGATTGTGTGAACGAGGTGGTGACCATCGCAGCTATGCTATCAGGTATGTAGTTTCCACTCTTACAACCTTTGGCCCATTTTAGTTAAGATTTGATTTGATTCACTCAGGGTGGATTGCACCAACATGGATTAACTCTTAAACTGGGTTTAATCAAGGTTTATCTAGTGATGTTGTTGCATTGAACTTTAAACCTCGTTTTCAATAATCATAGTTCAATATAATCCTTCTTCTACACTAAATTTAATTTAGAACTCAAACCAAGATCAAATTTAATCTTGTTCCTCCATTGTTTTAAAAACTAATTTAAATTCAGTTTTGGGATTAAATCTAAACTGCCACTGGAGGAGCTTTAGATTCATCAAATATCAGTGTAAATCATTTGTATGTCCTTTATTTTCTTTGTGATTAACAATTTTATCTCCTGTGGTTTATCATGCTCAACTATCCAGCTAAGTCATTTGACAGAAAAGTGCAATTAATTTCATCCTCAGCCTGAAGTGAAAAGTCACTTTGCTGGCTAGCTAGCAATGAGCAGTGCTGGTCTGTTTCCATAGAATTACAACATATTGCTATGGTGAATCCATTAGGACACCTGTCACTGATCATAGTTTAGTGATTTAACCTCCGATTAACTAATCCAGTCTTAAAATGAAGTGGTGTAACACTGATGAATTTTAAACCTAGATTGACTAAATCTAGTTTATGTCTAATCTAAAATGGATTTAAACCATGTTGGAGCAGCACCCCCTCCGTGTCTTGTAATGGGGTTAAACCCTCACGCTTATGTTTACATTCATAACGCCTTTATAACCGCTACTGAATATATTAGAATATCCATCATAAACAGTCTTAACCATTATGGACAACTTTATCGGCATTGTAAGGAATTGTATTAGATATTGGTAACTTGTTTTAACAACTTCTCAACATTAGCTATGGTTGACACAATATACACACTCCCTTTTATATTGGACATAAGCTGGACTCATTGGACAAATGCACGACACCCACAACTCCCCTCCCCCATGACAATCACTCAGACACACACAACTCAGGGTTGGAGCTCCAGACAAAGAACTACCTCAGGAACCAATGGAACGTGGACACCAGGCCTGTACAGGAATACCCAAGACCCAGATCGTCCAATCGGAAGGCCAGACTCGCAGATCAACCTACTTTGCTTGTTGTCTATATATAAAACTGTACTACTGTGGAAACTCCCTCTTTTCCTGACGACCCCATACGGATCAGATAGAAAGAGCCGTGCTGCACGCTTTGCATAATATTTTTACACTTGAATAAACCTGCCTTATTATAAAATTATCCACCTCGTCCTATGTCTCCACTTGGTCTCCTGTCTCAAGTAAAACGAATTATCAACAAACTTGGTAAGCAGAGGATGGTCAAAACATATTTGAATTCGGCCCAATAGAAAATTCATCGGACAGGAGACGAGAGGGAGAAAGATTCAAGAAGGAGAGGTGACCCGCTCGAGGGAGACGTCGGCGATTCAACTCACCCAGGAAACTGATCAAAGAGCTCGAAAATATTAAGGTAAGCAGAGCCGGTTTAATCAAAATCTGCATATTGTATTATAGCCAATATCTAAATTTAATGATCAGAAGTACTGAGGTGAGTGAATTGTTGCTAAATTTATGTGGAATTGTTTAGAATCTAAGGCATTGTGTAAAGATATTTGCGAAGTATAAAATCAAGTCGAATTAGTAATCTGGAACTAGTTGAATTATTCTTCAACTAGGAGTATCGGGGATAAATCTAAGCTTGAGGCTGATCAAGTCGAATTAGTAATCTGGAACTAGTTGAATTATTCTTCAACTAGGAGTATCGGGGATAAATCTAAGCTTGAGGCTGATCAAGTCGAATTAGTAATCTGGGACTAGTGGACATGGCACACCACTAGGAGCATCGGGGATAAATCTAAGCTTGATATAGGAGTAATGGTATTAAACTTGAAACTCAAAGTGTTGAAATGTAATGTAGCCTGTTCAAGTCGTATTAGTAATCTGAGGCTAGTGGATATGGCACTCCACTAGAAGCATCGGTGATAAATCTAAGCTTGGCGTATTGGGATTCAAGTCGCATTAGTAATCTGGGACTAGTCGAAATATTCTTCAACTAGGAGCATCGGTGATAAATCTAAGCTTGAAATAGGAGTAATGGTATTAAACCTGAAACTCTCCAAATTAATGAGAGTGATTGAACGTTCCACGAGACCGATTGCTACTAATTAGCCATATGCTAGGTTGAGGCTGTGTTTAAGTGACCGCCGAGTCAGATTGTGGGAGCTGCTGTGAAGCAGCTATTTTTCTGCTGATAAATTGACCTGGTTTTTCCCTCTGGTGCTGTTGGTAAATCCTTAAGGGTTAGAATTAATTTGATAATTATTCTAGAAGCGCTAGGATACACCATATATTGTCCTAAAAGGACACGTTTGAAATACTTTGGGAAAGTATTTAATTAATTAAGTTAGTTTTTGAGTTTTCAGTTTTTTAATTAGTTTTTGAGAAAAATGAGTCCTAGAATTAATTAAATATTTATTCTAGAAACGCTTGAATATACTAATATAATGTCACGAAAGGACATTTCTGAAATGTTTTGGCAAAGTATTTAAATAATTGAAAAAGTGAAAACGAATAATAACTGTTTGAAAATAGTTCCTAAAATTATTATTATATTTAAAATAGAAGCGCTAGATAATACTAGTAGAGTGTTCCAAAGGATATTGCCGAAATACTTTGGGAAAGTATTTAATTAATTCGCCAAACATAAAGCAATAACATTCTTTGTACACAAGGGGGAGTCAGGCCAATGATGTATCAACCACGTGCGGCCCTTCAACCCGCATACAATCACCCCAATCCAGACCCGAATCAGCAATCACCTCCCCATTTTCAGGGCATGGCTGACGAATATGCCCCATGGCCCTGAAGCTGCTCACCACTAACCTACACTCATCATTGACCTGGACTACTGAAGCATCAAAGGCTTTTGCACTCTTGAAAACAGATCTCTAAGTGGCAGTAGCCCTAACAGCACCTGAAAAAAAAAACAAGTTCCATCTGGATGTTTCTGAAAAAGAAGGATTTACATCATCCATCCTTTTCCAGAACCTAGAGGGGGAGAGAAGAGTGTTGAGGTATCACTCCTCCAAACTGGACTACATTGAAGAAGGACAAACCACATGCTCCAGGTATGTGGCTGCAGTGGCAAAAGCTATTGGAAAAACAGCCCACATGATAATGTGCCATCCATTGGAAATCCACACCCACCATGGGGTTGCAGCATATCTGATGAGCAAAGAATTCACGTTCAGCGCTGAAAGGAAAACGAAAATCCAGAATAAATGCACACAATCACACATCACATTTGTCAACACTGACAAAAACATGGCAGACGCACTCAATGCTGAAGGTCTACCCCACTCCTGTGCAGAAAGAGCTGCACAGGAACTGAAACGGAGACCTGACCTGGGGAACGAACCACTCACCAACACACACAGATATGGGGAAAGACAATGTGACAAATGGAAAAAAGGTACCTGTTAGTTATGGTAGACAGGTTCTCTAAATGGGTTGAGGCAATACCAACAGCAGGGGAGGATGCAAAATAGGTCATTAGGTGGCTGCAAACCGAACTCATGTGTATTGTTTAATGACAAACGCTCCATGTACCAATAGGGTCGGATGTGTAAATGTCAACTGATTAATGGATGTTGTTTAATGATGGGGTTAGTGTACAGGCCACAATCTCATAAGTCTCGTGGAACGCGCCAATCAAATGTATGTGCAGGTTTGAAGTTGATTTGGGTTAAAGTCCTGCCCCTGGCGTTGCTGGCCATGATAGCCTCTCCAGGTGCAGGCACCCATCTCTCTCCTCATGAGACAATGGCTGGAGGAGTCATGCTGGGTTCACCAAGGAAGGGAGGTCATATGCCCGCCCTTGATGTACAACAAATTGTAATGTTTGATAATTGACGGAACTTTCTGCAGCTCTCTCCACACAGATTCACAAGGTCCAACGGGGAAGCAGAAGGGAGATCTGGCACACGGAAGGTAAAAATTGGTGACTGGGTGGGGTTAATGTCCACAAGAGAAAGTGGCTAGAACCCAGGTGGACTGGACTGTACGAAGTGGGGGAGGTTACTTCACACTCAGTCCAGGTCAAAGGTAAATCAGGCGCACCTTGGCACCACCTCACACATTGCACTCCAGCCCCAATCCCTTCTAGAACACTGACAGAAGTCAGAGCTGATTTAAACAGCTTAAATTCGATTCCAAAGGAAGACATTCCTGACTCAGGTGATGCGGAATCAAACTCCGTCTCCCCTGATAAAGGAACCTCGCCCAGTTAGAGGGATATTTCTCCCTCCCTGGGCAAGGCTAGGGATATCTGGCCCCTTATTTGTGATATTCCTACTGATATTTGGGGTGTCCCTGGGCACTTTCACATGGTTAATAGAATAACTATAACCGGATCCCCATGGATGTATGTCACGGACACTCTAGTCTAACTAGGTAATAATAGATTAAAAAATTAAAAAAATTAAAAAATTTAGAAAACAATAGTTAAAATAAGAAACTAAAATGGCTCAAATTGAGAAGGTTGAATAAGAGTGGGTGGAGAGCTGTGCAGAGAATGGACAGAAGATGGCAGTATTGCAGCACCCAATGGTCTCCCAGCCGACTGGTTGAATGCTGGTGACATAATTTTGTTTTTTGGAGTAAACATTAAGGTTAAGGGTTTCCGTGTACCCAGAGATAAGATATCTTAAAAGAATACACTCATATGGGAATAGGAGTTTTACTTTCTGAGTTTTATTTAGGCAAGGGACTTTGAGAAGATAAAGGGTTCTTTTGGTATGTTTAGATATGGAACACGAATGTAGGTGTAACATTTTGACCTGTTTTCTGTTTCCATTGCATTTTCCGGCGACTTGATCACTCGCGGGGAAATGTGGTGAGAATAATGAGATTGTGTCATTTGGGATACTAGTTTTGAGGTAAATTGATTATAATAGAGTTTATAACTCTTGACCATAAGGTAAGCATTTGTATTGGCCATTAGAAGATAGAGATAGGTTAATTAAGGTTATGTTAGGACTTTAAAGGATGACACTATAAGACCTGTTGTTATTTTTAAATCCATGCAGATAAAGTCAAAACAGTGAGACACTTAGTTAATATTGTAAAGGAACACATAGAAAAAGGCAGACAGATGGGTCTACCCCGCACTGTTGAGACCTTGAAGGTTTGAGAGCAGAGTGGGGAGGGTGGACCAGGAAATGAACAAGGTGGGCTGTGAAATAAGATAGGAGGGAAATGGGTTAACATATATAAGCAGCACAGATACATTTCAAAGTAGAAAGGTCACTTGATAGAGAATTGGAAAAGAATAGATATGGATGTGCGCCCAGGGGAGAATTGGATATGCGGGGAATAGAAGGGACGTTCCTATAATATGATGTACAAGGTTATTATTTAGAGTAGGTAAGGTTGATACCTGGCCAGAGCCAGGTATCAAACGAAGGAGGGTACATTGTGGACTGGGAAAGGATGGGGCCCATTGGATAATAAACTTATTTAAAATTAAACATTTATAGCTAAAAAATTAGGTATAGAAGTTAAATATATAATCAGAAAGAACAAATGAGGAACTGTTTGTTAACCAAACCTGTATGTCCAAGAGTTTATACATTGCAGGTGAATCAAGGGAGAAGGTGAATCACTCGACCTGGGGGCATATCGCACTTGGAGGGTGAGACACACTGACACTGCCGAATGAACACAGAGTTAAGGAGAAGAACCGTTGCTAATAGAGCTCGGGGATCAACTCCTTAATGAAGAATCCCTGACCCTGACCTCTCAACCCTGTGTACGTTCATAGAAGTGAAAGTGTTGCTTGATCTCTGGCTGATGATGTGTTCTATGGGAGAGGGTGGGGTTTTACAGGACTGCTTGTAGTCCTGAGCTGTTTGATCAGGATACGATGGGGATGTTACCATCGCGGTGCTGCCAGAACCACCACCAGTTCCAACGGACCAGGGTTCAGCCGGTCTCCTCCACCACTTCAAGACCAAGTCCCACGCCATCACCTAAGCTCTCCAATCTGGTACAGATAATAAATATAAAAGACATCTCAGATAGTGAACATTTGGGGACTGAAACTGGTTATGAGGAAAGGGAGAATATGTGGTTGGCCTACAAAACACTTAATAGAAAGGACTGTGTCGTATGTGGACATGCCAGACCTATTCTGGCTGTTCACCCATTTGTCCTAAGTAATGGGGAAGGTTGGATGTGCATATTGGAAAAGTTCAAGCCAAATTCAACCCTGTGTAAGACTCTGAGTCTTGTGTTCCCAGTGGTCCCTCCCCAGAAGGTACCGTGGGGAGTTAAGGCATATGGGGGACATAACAGCTGTATCACTGGTACAGGTAGAGGTATAGACTATGGAAGGCTCCCTGCTACTACCTGCATCACTAATACCACTATTAACTAGAGGTGTTGCTGATGTATGGTGGATGTGTGGACCTGCCAGGCGGTTGACCCTATTTTTGAAAGGAAATTGTCGTTGCTCATGTGTTTTGGCCAGTCTGATACCACCATTGCCTATTATTATAGCTAATCAACTTCTGGGAGCTACACAGGACACAGAGGCTTGGGACCAACCCAGGAGACGGCAGAAACGTGACGCTCCTTGGTCCGAGGGTACAGATAACATGCACACCAACCTGTTGGGGGTCCCAATAGGGGTCCCCCACGAATTCCAGACATTAACCAGGAATGATGGCCTGTGGCATCTGATGCCCATCATTGGCCCAGCTATTGTTGATGCTAAAACAAAAGGTCTGGATCAATTATATCTACTATAATTAATGATGATTTGTCAAACACACCCACACAGGACTTACAGGGATGGCTGAACAATTGGATGCTGCCTCACAAACCAGTAGACACAATAGACTAACACTGGACATAAGTCTGGCCAACAAGGGAGGTGTAACAGTGTTGCACGTTTGTTCCTAACAATACTAGTCCGGATGGGAGCATTTCAAAAGCTCTGAGTGGGTTGGCAAGGTTATCAGTGGAGATGAAGGGTCTTGCAGGTGTGGAGGAGAGTGGACTGTTCCCCTGGCTGGGTGGTTGTTTTGGTAAGTACACTGCAAGGACGATTACTGGATTTCTGACACTAGTTGTGGTTTTTCATTTCTGTGTTGCCTGTATCATACCTTGTTTGAAGAAGTTTGTTACAGATGTGTAAGGGGCCTCTGGTTGATGCTCCAGTTGGAGAGGCTGATACGAAAACGAGCTTCCGCAGGAGAGTGGGCTGACAGAGGAGGACCCTTGGTTTGCTGTAGATGATGTTGTTGAATGAATAAAAAGTGATGTTTGTCCTCCCTGTTGTGAAGGTTTGAAGTTCCCGGGTGGCGACGAGCCCACCTGGTACAGGTAGTATAGAGGGATGGACCGGAGGGTTTAACATATTCTCGTTTTTTGGTTTACTAATGTGTGGTTGGCCACTCCAGGGGTAGTTATTGGAGTGGTCTCCTTTTTGGTCCTTGCTCATTTACGACTCAACTTACATTGATGCTATTGGTGTCCCTAGGGGGTGCCAGATGAATATAAACTGGTGGACCAAGTGAAAGCTGGGTTTGAATCTTCTGTCTGTTGGTGGTGAACAGTTAATAAAAATGTGGACAGAATTAACTACATTCATTTTAATGTCCAGAAACTGGGCAATTGGACTCAACAAGGCTTCGAGGCGGTCCATGGACAATTGGCAGCTACGTCCCTGATGGCATTTCAAAATAGAATCGCGGTTGATATGTTATTGGCTGAACGGGGGGGGGGTCTGTGCAAATGTTTGGTGAACAGTGTTGTACTTTCATTCCCAATAACACAGCTACGGATGGGAGTCTGACTGTAGCATTGGAGGGACTTCGTACCCTTAATGGTAAGATGAAACAGCATTCTGGAGTGGACACTACTATGTGGGACTCATGGATGGATGCTTTTGGTAAATATAAGACGCTGGTTTCCTCCATCCTAGTATCAATTTCTGTTTTTGCGGCCATTCTTGTACTTTGTGGATGCTGTTGCATTCCATGTGCGCGCACGCTTGCTAGCCGTGTTATAACTGCAGCCATAGACCCTAATCAGGAAAGGGCCCAAATGTTCCCATTGCTTGAGGATGGGGAAGCTGGACCTGTCTATCTATTTGAGGACTAAGATACTTTTATGTCACGTCTCTTGTGAGACGTGAAGAGAGGGAATTAAAAAATTTGTCTTCTGACAAATTTTATCCCTTAGCTTTGTCTTTTTATATACTTTTATGTCACGTCTCTTGTGAGACGTGAAGAGAGGGAATCAAAAATTTGTCTTCTGACAAATTTTATCCTTTAGCTTTGTCTTTTTATATACTTTTATGTCACGTCTCTTGTGAGACGTGAAGAGAGGGAATCAAAAATTTGTCTTCTGACAAATTTTATCCTTTAGTTTTGTCTTTTTATATACTTTATGTCACGTCTCTGGTGAGACGTGAAGAGGGGGATTTGTAAGGAATTGTATTAGATATTGGTAACTTGTTTTAACAACTTCTCAACATTAGCTATGGTTGACACAATATACACACTCCCTTTTATATTGGACATAAGCTGGACTCATTGGACAAATGCACGACACCCACAACTCCCCTCCCCCATGACAATCACTCAGACACACACAACTCAGGGTTGGAGCTCCAGACAAAGAACTACCTCAGGAACCAATGGAACGTGGACACCAGGCCTGTACAGGAATACCCAAGACCCAGATCGTCCAATCGGAAGGCCAGACTCGCAGATCAACCTACTTTGCTTGTTGTCTATATATAAAACTGTACTACTGTGGAAACTCCCTCTTTTCCTGACGACCCCATACGGATCAGATAGAAAGAGCCGTGCTGCACGCTTTGCATAATATTTTTACACTTGAATAAACCTGCCTTATTATAAAATTATCCACCTCGTCCTATGTCTCCACTTGGTCTCCTGTCTCAAGTAAAACGAATTATCAACAGCATCTCTGACCTTTTGAATGTATAATCTGCCAGACAGTATAATCTACTATATGGACATAGTCTAGTCTCTGAGCATTTGCATTTGATGCCTAGACGGCTGCTATTTCTCCCACTCAGGCAATGAGCCACGGGGAGAGTAGCTTGGTCAAACAATGCTAACCCTGTTGATATGTCTGTTTTAGCATCATAGCTAACCTTCCTATTGATTCTCTGTCTGTCTGCGTTAGCGCCAATGTTAACCTCTATTGATTCTCTGTCTGCATTAGCGTCAATGCTAACCACCCTATTGATTCTGTCTGTTTTGCGTTAGCACCAATGCTAACCACCCTATTGATTCTGTCTGTTTTGCGTTAGCACCAATGCTAACCACCCTATTGATTCTGTCTGTTTTGCGTTAGCGCCAAGCTGCTTCCTGGAGCCACCTGTTGGCAGGACCCAAGAGGTACACCAGTGCCACAGAAAGTTCCGGCACCCTGAGGGAGACCACTTCACCCTCATCAACATCTACAACGCCTTCAAATACAGCCAGAGAGAGACATGTAAGTTAGTTACTTCAAACACAGCCAGAGAGAGACATGTAAGTTAGTTACTTCAAACACAACCAGAGAGAGACATGTAAGTTAGTTACTTCAAACACAGCCAGAGAGAGACATGTAAGTTAGTTACTTCAAACACAGCCAGAGAGAGACATGTAAGTTAGTTACTTCAAACACAGCCAGAGAGAGACATGTAAGTTAGTTACTTCAAACACAGCCAGAGAGAGACATGTAAGTTAGTTACTTCAAACACAGCCAGAGAGAGACATGTAAGTTAGTTACTTCAAACACAGCCAGAGAGAGACATGTAAGTTAGTTACTTCAAACACAGCCAGAGAGAGACATGTAAGTTAGTTACTTCAAACACAGCCAGAGAAGGAGAAAGACAGTTGAGATCTATTGAGCTCAGAAAAGCATCACATTGTGAAATACTTCACTATACACTGCCTTGGGAAAGTATTCAGACCCCTTGCCTTTTTGTTACGTTACAACCGTACTCTAAAATGTATTAAATCGTCCCCGTCCCCTCCTCAATCTACACACAACACCCCGTAATGACAAATCGAAAACAGGTTTTTAGACATTTTTTGCAAATGTATTCAAAATAAAAACAGAAATACCTTATTTCCGTAAGTATTCAGACCCTTTGCTATGAGACTCAAAATTGAGCTCAGATGCATCCTGTTTCCATTGATCATCCTTGAGATGTTTCTACAACTTGGAGTCCACCTGTGGTAAATTCAATTGATTGGACATGATTTGGAAAGGAACACGCCTGTGTATATAAATAAGGTTCCACAGTTGACAGTGCATGTCACAGCAAAAACCAAGCCATGAGTTCGAAGGAATTGTCCGTAGAGCTCTGAGACAGGATTGTGTCGAGGCACAGATCTGGGGAAGGGTACCAAAACATGTCTGCAGCATTGAAGGTCCCCAAGAACACGGTGGCCTCCATCATTCTTAAATGGAAGAAGTTTGAACCTGCAAGACTCTTCCTAGAGCTGGCCGCCTCGCCAAACTGAGCAGTCGAGGGAGAAGGGCCTTGGTCACTCTGACAGGGCTCCAGAGTTCCGCTGTGGAGATGGAAGAACTTTCCAGAAGGACAACCATCTCTGCAGCACTCCACCAATCAGGCCTTTATGGTAGAGTGGCCAGACGGAAGCCACTCCTCAGTAAAAGGCACATAAAAGCCTGCTTGGAGTTTGCCAAAAGGCACCTAAAGACTCTCGGACCATGAGAAACAAGATTATCTGGTCTGATGAAACCAAGATTAAACTCTTTGCCCTGAGTGCCAAGCGTCACGTCTGGAGGAAACCTGGCACCATCCCTACGGTGAAGCATGGTGGTGTTAGCATCCTGCTGTGGGAATGTTTTTCAGCGGAAGGGACTAGTCAGGATCGAGGGAAAGATGAACGGAGCAAAGTACAGGGAGATCCTTGATAAAAAACCCAATCCAGTGCGCTCAGCACCTCAGACTGGGGTGAAGGTTCACCTTCCAACAGGACAATGACCTGAAGCACACAGCCAAGACAACGCAAGAGTGGCTTCGGGACAAGTCTCTGAATGTCCTTGAGTGGCCCAGCCAGAGCCAGGACTTGAACCCGATCGAACATCTCTGGAGAGACCTGAAAAAAGCTGTGCAGCGACGCTCCCCATCCAACCTGACAGAGCTTGAGAGGATCTGCAGAGAAGAATGGGAGAAACTCCCCAAATACAGGTGTCCCAAACTTGTTGTGTCATACCCAAGAAGACTCGAGGCTGTAATCGCTGCCAAAGGTGCTTCAACAAAGTACTGAGTAAAGGGTCTGGATATTTACATATGTAAATGTGATATTTCAGTTTTTTCTAAAAACCTGTTCTTGCTTTTTAATTATGGGGTATTGTGTGTAGATTGATGAGGTAAAAAAAACTATTTACTCCATTTTAGAATAAGGCTGTAATGTAACAAAATGTGGAAAAAGTCAAGGGGTCTGAATACTTTCCAAATGCACTGTATGCAGTTGTAGTCGGAAGTTTACATACACTTAGGTTGGAGTCATTAAAACTAGTTTTTCAACCACTCCACACATTTCTTGCTAACAAACTATAGTTTTGGCAAGTCGGTTAGGACATCTACTTTGTGAATGACACAAGTCCTTTTTCCAACAATTGTTTACAGACAGATTATTTGACTTATAATTCACTGTATCACAATTTCAGTGGGTCAGAAGTTTACATACACTAAGTTGACTGTGCCTTTAAACAGCTTGGAAAATTCCAGAAAATTATTTTATGGCTTTAGAAGCTTCTGATATGTTAATTGACATCATTTGAGTCAATTGGAGGTGTACCTGTGGATGTATTTCAAGGCCTACCTTCAAACTCACTGCCTCTTTGCTTAACATCATGGGAAAATCCAAAGAAATCAGCCAAGACCTCAGAAAGAAATTTGTAGACCTCCACAAGTCTGGTTCATCCCTGGGAGCAATTTCCAAATGCCTGAAGGTACCACGTTCATCTGTACAAACAATAGTACGCAAGTATAAACACCATGGGACCACGCAGCCGTTATACCACTCAGGAAGGAGACGCGTTCTGTCTCCTAGAGATGAACGTACTTTGGTGCGAAAAGTGCAATTCAATCCCAGAACAACAGCAAAGGACCTTGTGAAGATGCTGGAGGAAACAGGTGCAAAAGTATCTATATCCACAGTTAAACAAGTCCTATATCGACATAACCTGAAAGGTCGCTAAGCAAGGAAGAAGCCACTGCTCCAAAACCGCCATAAAAAAGCCAAACTACGGTTTGCAACTGCACATGGGGACAAAGATTGTACTTTTTGGAGAAATTGTTTGACCATAATGACCATCGTTATGTTTGGAGGAAAAAGGGGGAGGCTTGCAAGCCGAAGAACACCATCCCAACTGTGAAGCACGGGGGTGGCAGAATCATGTTGTGGGGGTGCTTTGCTGCAGGAGGGACTGGTGCACTTCACAAAATAGATGGCATCATGAGGTAGGAAAATTATGTGAAAAGTATGTGGATATATTGAAGCAACATCTCAAGACATCAGTCAGGAAGTTAAAGCTTGGTCGCAAATGGGTCTTCCAAATGGACAATGACCCCAAGCATACTTCCAACGTTGTGGCAAAATGGCTTAAGGACAACAAAGTCAAGGTATTGGAGTGGCCATCACAAAGCCCTGACTTCAATCCTATAGAACATTTGTGGGCAGAACTGATAAAGCGTGTGCGAGCAAGGAGGCCTACAAA
Organism: Salvelinus namaycush; assembly: GCF_016432855.1. NCBI lineage: Eukaryota > Metazoa > Chordata > Actinopteri > Salmoniformes > Salmonidae > Salvelinus > Salvelinus namaycush. The sequence goes on from NW_024061135.1 coordinate 65,475, forward strand.
CCTGACTCAGTTACACCAGCTCTGTCAGGAGGAATGGGCCAAAATTCACCCAACTCATTGTGGGAAGCTTGTGGAAGGCTACCTGGCACATTTGACCCAAGTTAAACAATTTAAAGGCAATGCTACCAAATATTAATTGAGTGTATGTAAACTTCTGACCCACTGGAAATGTGATGAAAGAAATAAAAGCTGAAATAAATAATTCTCTCTACTATTATTCTGGCATTTCACATTCTTAAAATAAAAGTGGAGATCCTAACTGACCTAAAACAGGGAATTTTTACTAGGATGTGTCAGGGATTGTGAAAAACTGAGTTGAAATGTATTTGGCTAAGGTGTATGTAAACTTCCGACTTCAACTGTATGTGTACATTTCATTCTATTCTACTTGATTCTATTCTACTTGATTCTATTCTACTTGATTCTCTTCTCTTCTCCTCACTTCTAGCTGAATGTTTCTTCCTGTTATCCCCTCAGACTTCAGCGTAGAGAAGTGGTGTCAGGACTACCATCTAAACCACCGCGCCCTTCACACAGCAGACGCCATCAGGTCCGATTTGACTGACATCCTGAAGAGAATAGAGCTGCCCGTCTCTGAGACGTCCTTCGGAACCAAGACCAACACACTGAACATCAAGAGAGCTCTGCTGTCAGGGTTCTTCATGCAGGTCGGTGGACAACCAAGACCAACACACTGAACATCAAGAGATCTCTGTTGGCAGGGTTCTTCATGCAGGTCGGTGGGACAACCAAGACCAACACACTGAACATCAAGAGATCTCTGTTGTCAGGGTTCTTTATGCAGGTCGGTGGGACAACCAAGACCAACACACTGAACATCAAGAGAGCTCTGCTGGCAGGGTTCTTCATGCAGGTCGGTGGACAATGGAGAACCGTAGTGCTAGTGTAGAGGGACATCCCACTGCTCGCTTTAAGCATGTTTCGTTTCCTCCCCGGTTCCACTCCATACCGAGGTTCCAACCCGAGGTTAGCAACACCAAGGTTCAATTCCCGAAGGGATCGCATACGTGACCGCCCTCCTGAAGCGGGTCACGCCACTGAAAGCTAGCTATTCGGTCGCGCAAGTGGCAGATCTCAATCTGCTACATTAGCAACACCAAGGTTCAATTCCCAAACGGATCACATACACATTAAACATCTGAATGAACTCACCGTCCTGTATGGAAGTCACCATCCTGTATGGAAGTCACCGTCCTGTATGGAAGTCACCGTCCTGTATGGAAGTCACCGTCCTGTATGGAAGTCACCATCCTGTATGGAAGTCAGTGTCCTGTATGGAAGTCAGTGTCCTGTATGGAAGTCCCCATCCTGTATGGAAGTCACCGTCCTGTATGGAAGTCACCGTCCTGTATGGAAGTCACCTTCCTGTATGGAAGTCACCATCCTGTATGGAAGTCAGTGTCCTGTATGGAAGTCAGTGTCCAGTATGGAAGTCACCGTACTGTATGGAAGTCACCATCCTGTATGGAAGTCAGTGTCCTGTATGGAAGTCACCGTCCTGTATGGAAGTCACCATCCTGTATGGAAGTCACCATCCTGTATGGAAGTCAGTGTCCTGTATGGAAGTCAGTGTCCTGTATGGAAGTCAGTGTCCTGTATGGAAGTCAGTGTCCTGTATGGAAGTCATTGTCCTGTATGGAAGTCAGTGTCCTGTATGGAAGTCAGTGTCCTGTATGGAAGTCAGTGTCCTGTATGGAAGTCACCGTCCTGTATGGAAGTCACCGTCCTGTATGGAAGTCACCGTCCTGTATGGAAGTCACCGTCCTGTATGGAAGTCAGTGTCCTGTATGGATGTCAGTGTCCTGTATGGAAGTCAGTGTCCTGTATGGAAGTCAGTGTCCTGTATGGAAGTCACCGTCCTGTATGGAAGTCACCGTCCTGTATGGAAGTCAGTGTCCTGTATGGAAGTCAGTGTCCTGTATGGAAGTCAGTGTCCTGTATGGAAGCCACCATCCTGTATGGAAGTCACCATCCTGTATGGAAGTCAGTGTCCTGTATGGAAGTCACCGTCCTGTATGGAAGTCACCGTCCTATATGGAAGTCACCGTCCTGTATGGAAGTCACCGTCCTGTATGGAAGTCACCGTCCTGTATGGAAGTCACCATCCTGTATGGAAGTCACCGTCCTGTATGGAAGTCAGTGTCCTGTATGGAAGTCAGTGTCCTGTATGGAAGTCAGTGTCCTGTATGGAAGTCACCGTCCTGTATGGAAGTCACCGTCCTGTATGGAAGTCAGTGTCCTGTATGGAAGTCGGTGTCCAGTATGGAAGTCAGTGTCCTGTATGGAAGTCACCATCCAGTATGGAAGTCACTGTCCAGTATGGAAGTCAGTGTCCTGTATGGAAGTCACCGTCCTGTATGGAAATCGGTGTCCTGTATGGAAGTCGGTGTCCTGTATGGAAGTCGGTGTCCTGTATGGAAGTCGGTGTCCTGTATGGAAGTCGGTGTCCTGTATGGAAGTCGGTGTCCAGTATGGAAGTCGGTGTCCTGTATGGAAGTCAGTGTCCTGTATGGAAGTCAGTGTCCTGTATGGAAGTCAGTGTCCTGTATGGAAGTCACCGTCCTGTATGGAAGTCACCGTCCTGTATGGAAGTCACCGTCCTGTATGGAAGTCAGTGTCCTGTATGGAAGTCAGTGTCCTGTATGGAAGTCAGTGTCCTGTATGGAAGTCAGTGTCCTGTATGGAAGTCAGTGTCCTGTATGGAAGTCAGTGTCCTGTATGGAAGTCAGTGTCCTGTATGGAAGTCAGTGTCCTGTATGGAAGTCACCGTCCTGTATGGAAGTCACCGTCCTGTATGGAAGTCACCGTCCTGTATGGAAGTCACCGTCCTGTATGGAAGTCACCGTCCTGTATGGAAGTCACCGTCCTGTATGGAAGTCAGTGTCCTGTATGGAAGTCGGTGTCCAGTATGGAAGTCAATGTCCTGTATGGAAGTCACCGTCCTGTATGGAAGTCGGTGTCCTGTATGGAAGTCGGTGTCCTGTATGGAAGTCGGTGTCCTGTATGGAAGTCGGTGTCCTGTATGGAAGTCGGTGTCCTGTATGGAAGTCGGTGTCCTGTATGGAAGTCGGTGTGCTGTATGGTAGTCAGTGTCCTGTCACTTTGTCCTGTTTAATGGCAAATATGAACTTCCTTTATCCCTGTTTTAGATTGCCCGTGATGTGGACGGTTCAGGAAACTACTTCATGTTGACCAACAGGCACATGGCTCAGGTCCACCCTGCCTCCAGCTATGGGGCCAAGGCCCATCAACTGGGTTTGCCAGAGTGGGTGCTGTTCCATGAGTATACGCTCTCGGAAAACAACTGTATCCGGACAGTCTCTGAAATCTCCCCTGCAGTGTAAGTCAATGGGCCAAACCAAGGCTCTTTCTCAATGCAGTGTAAGTCAATGGGCCAAACCAAGGCTCTTTCTCAATGCAGTGTAAGTCAATGGGCCAAACCAAGGCTCTTTCTCAATGCAGTGTAAGTCAATGGGCCAAACCAAGGCTCTTTCTCAATGCAGTGTAAGTCAATGGGCCAAACCAAGGCTCTTTCTCAATGCAGTGTAAGTCAATGGGCCAAACCAAGGCTCTTTCTCAATGCAGTGTAAGTCAATGGGCCAAACCAAGGCTCTTTCTCAATGCAGTGTAAGTCAATGGGCCAAACCAAGGCTCTTTCTCAATGCAGTGTAAGTCAATGGGCCAAACCAAGGCTCTTTCTCAATGCAGTGTAAGTCAATGGGCCAAACCAAGGCTCTTTCTCAATGCAGTGTAAGTCAATGGGCCAAACCAAGGCTCTTTCTCAATGCAGTGTAAGTCAATGGGCCAAACCAAGGCTCTTTCTCAATGCAGTGTAAGTCAATGGGCCAAACCAAGGCTCTTTCTCAATGCAGTGTAAGTCAATGGGCCAAACCAAGGCTCTTTCTCAATGCAGTGTAAGTCAATGGGCCAAACCAAGGCTCTTTCTCAATGCAGTGTAAGTCAATGGGCCAAACCAAGGCTCTTTCTCAATGCAGTGTAAGTCAATGGGCCAAACCAAGGCTCTTTCTCAATGCAGTGTAAGTCAATGGGCCAAACCAAGGCTCTTTCTCAATGCATTTTCCCTCATGTCCATTCTTATGTCTTCTTTTTCAAAATGCGTTGGATGAGGTCAGAGGCCCCTCCGCTCTAACCTTCTCATCCAATGACCCCCGAGGCCCCTCCCCTCTAACCTTCTCATCCAATGACCCCCGAGGCCCCTCCCCTCTAACCTTCTCATCCAATGACCCCCGAGGCCCCTCCCACCTAACCTTCTCATCCAATGACATGACCCCCGAGGCCCCTCCTCTCTAACCTTCTCATCCAATGACCCCCGAGGCCCCTCCGCTCTAACCTTCTCATCCAATGACCCCCGAGGCCCCTCCGCTCTAACCTTCTCATCCAATGACATGACCCCCGAGGCCCCTCCTCTCTAACCTTCTCATCCAATGACCCCCGAGGCCCCTCCTCTCTAACCTTCTCATCCAATGACCCCCGAGGTCCCTCCCCTCTAACCTTCTCATCCAATGACCCCCGAGGCCTCACCCCTCTAACCTTCTCATCCAATGACCCCCGAGGCCTCACCCCTCTAACCTTCTCATCAATGACCCCCGAGGCCTCACCCCTCTAACCTTCTCATCCAATGACCCCCGAGGCCCCTCCCATCTAACCTTCTCATCCAATGACCCCCGAGGCCCCTCCCATCTAACCTTCTCATCCAATGACCCCCGAGGCCCCTCCACTCTAACCTTCTCATCCAATGACCCCCGAGGCCCCTACGCTCTAACCTTCTCATCCAATGACCCCCGAGGCCCCTCCCCTCTAACCTTCTCATCCAATGACCCCCGAGGCCCCCCCCCCCTAACCTTCTCATCCAATGACCCCCGAGGCCCCTCCACTCTAACCTTCTCATCCAATGACCCCCGAGGCCCCTCCCCTCTAACCTGCTCATCCAATGACCCCCGAGGCACCTCCCCTCTAACCTTCTCATCCAATGACCCCCGAGGCCCCTCCGCTCTAACCTTCTCATCCAATGACCCCCGAGGCCCCTCCCCTCTAACCTTCTCATCCAATGACCCCCGAGGCCCCTCCGCTCTAACCTTCTCATCCAATGACCCCCGAGGCCCCTCCCCTCTAACCTTCTCGTCCAATGACCCCCGAGGCCCCTCCCACCTAACCTTCTCATCCAATGACCCCCGAGGCCCCACTGCTCTAACCTTCTCATCCAATGACCCCCGAGGCCCCTCCCCTCTAACCTTCTCATCAATGTTCCCCTAGGCCTCTCCCCTCTAACCTTCTCATCCAAAGGCCCTCGAGGCCCCTCCCCTCTAACCTTTTCATCCAGACGGCCCCTCAGTATGTCTATAATATTAGTATTGTATTCTCTCTGTAGGTTCATCCAGACAGCCCCTCAGTATTTCTATAATATTAGTATTGTATTCTCTCTGTAGGTTCATCCAGACGGCCCCTCAGTATGTCTATAATATTAGTATTGTATTCTCTCTGTAGGTTCATCAAGACGGCCCCTCAGTATTTCTATTACAACCTGCCTCCTAGTGAGAGTAAAGACCTACTACAGCACATCCTGGACGGATCTGGACGGAAAGACAAGCAACAGACCCTGACAATCAACAGTAAAGCGGATAAGGACTGCAGTACAGTGGCTCAGTCTTATGACAGATGTGTGCTACAGTGACCTCTGGTGGAGAGCTTCAGCACTGACCTTCACTGAAAAGACCATCATCGCTGATTAGAACAGTGGTTTTCAAACCGCTTCTCGGGGACCCCCAGACTTTTCACAATGTTGTTGTAGCCCTGAACTATGTCACCTGATTGGATGACACATTGAATCAGGTGGAATAGTTCAACTATATGGAACAGCTGGGGGGGGTCCCCGAGGAGAGTTTTGAAAACCCCCTGGGTTAGATCAACTGCCAAATGACTGACTTGCTGTACACTATTCTTCATATCTTTAATTCAGTCAGGTGGTAACTGCCTTGGTAATTTGATATTACAGTAAATAATTAGCCTATATTCTAATAGAGTATAACCCTAATAAATGAATCCAGATCAGTTTGAACTTAGTCCATCAAAACATCAGATATTCCTTCACAGAAAAATACACCATTTAATTTTTCGGGAATTGTCACTTGCTTGATAACCTAATATTGTGTAAGAAATGGTTTGTACTGAAATGTTAAAACATCACTTTGTTTACATGAATCTGTAAATACAATGCTTTGAACTATGACCAAGGTCTCAAATTATTTATTTTGTCAAAAGATACATTTTTACCTCAAAATGTCTAGATAAAACCGCTGGGCTGAAGGAAACCGTTACATAATGACATTGACTTGACGTTATTCTCAGCTTAACGAAAATGATTCCAGTGGTCCCTTCCTTTCGATGTTTCGTATTGAATTTTACATTGCAAAAAAACCACACAATCCAGAGGGGGGCTGTTTTAAAGACATCAGTCCTGTTGTTTACCAGAGTTTATTGTGTATGTTTAGTCGTACGGTTGGTCACACGGTAGTACGGTTGGTAGTACGGTTGGTCACACGGTAGTACGGTTGGTCACACGGTAGTACGGTTGGTCACACGGTAGTACGGTTGGTCACACGGTCAGGTATTCTTTGAGCTTGTCCATGATGGCTGACATCCTGTCTGCCGGGATGAGCATCACGGTACGCTGCGGTTTCATGGGGACGTCGTCGAAGGACCACCGCCCGCTCAGAACACTGTCCGTCTCCTCCTGCACCGAGTAGTGGAACTTCATGGTGGCTTGCTGTAGCGGGGACATGGACAAATGGTTAAGGCAGTGGAAAAGGACGAGTTAAAAAAAGGGCCATTTTTAACTCACCAAGTATAGCTTGAGTAGCCCTAAAACTAGTACAACTTGAGGAAGTTATGAATAGTGACCAGGGTTGGGGGTTGAAATACCAATTCTCTTCATTTGGGACATTTGATAATGGGCTTTACTTTCTGAATTGAAATGGAATCGACTCCCGACCCTGCTAGTGATATCCATTATCCCGGTCTTGTGGAGCTCTGCTGTGGAAGATGGAAAACCAGAACGTTTCAGCTTTTGCTTGAATAGCTGATTGTCAGATCCAAGCAGAGGAGGTGAAGGAGTGTCCGCAGCACCAAGACTAGTACCAGTAGAGGAGGTGAAGGAGTGTCCGCAACACCAAGACTAGTACCAGTAGGCAGCTGGTGGGGGGGGAACAAAATACCTTGTCCTCTCCCTCCTGGACTAGTGAAACTCTGTTGGCTGGGCTCCCTGCTTGTGTCATCAAACCCCTGCAATTTATCTAGAACGCTGTAACCCGCCTGGTTTTCTACCTTCCCTAGTTCTCCCATGTCACCCTGCTCCTCCACACACTCCACTAGCGTACAGTCGAAGCTCCCATCCACTACAAGACCGTGGTGCTGACCTACGGAGCAGCAAGAGGAACTGGCCCCTCCTTCCCTTCAGGCTCAAACACCCCAACCTGAGCCCTCCGTTCTGCCACCTCTGGTCTCTTGGACCTACGGGAGGACAGCTCTCACTCAGCCCAGTCCAAGCTCTTCTCTGTGTGCAGCGACTCCGCTGTCCTAGCTTTAGGGGGGGGGGCGGTTCCACCATTGGGGTGCCAGGACAGCGGAGTCCCGGCACATCTTCTGAAAAAACATCTAAAACCCTACGACTTCAAAAAGTACCTTAAACAATCCAACAGCAAACCTAAATGGTATATATTATTATACTTAAAGTTGGGGAGGCAGGTAGCCTAGTGGTTCGAGCATTGGGCCAGTAACCGAAAGGTTGCTGGATCGAATCCCCGAGCTGGACAAAGTCGTTCTGCCCCTGAACAAGGCAGTTAACCCACTGTTCCCCAGTAGGCTGTCATTGTAAATAAGATTTGATCTTAACTGACTTGCCTAGTTAAATAATAAATAATGAAAAGATGTACCTCATAGAAGAACTCCTCCTCTGCGTTGACGAACGTGAGCTCGTCTTTAGGCGGTGCTCCTCTGGTCTTGGAGGGATCCTTATAGGTCTTACTGATCATCAGGCAGTAATGACACTTCCCACTGGGCTTGTTGCTGCTCTGGGCTTCTGCCATCTCCTCCCTGGAACATTCAATCAATGATGTGGTCATGTTTTTATAATAGTGTATTGACACACTGCTTTCGGTCTTCTTTCCATAGACAATGGAATTACTTTTGTACAAACAAATATGTCAGATATTTAGCATTTGTTTATCCGGTGCAAAGTGACCCATATCTGAGACAAGCAGTTTTATTATAATTATAATTGCAGGTCCATATTAATTATATTTAATTACCATGATTAGAAGGGTTCATCTACAGTAGCATACCCATAATGCATAGCAGGTGATTGACAGTGAACACAATGGTACATTCGCCTGAGCGGCAGTCCAGTAATCTGAGAGCATGTCTTGTTGACAGTACAGTAATCTGAGAGCATGTCTTGTTGACAGTCCAGTAATCTGAGAGCATGTCTTGTTGACAGTAATCTGAGAGCATGTCTTGTTGACAGTAATCTGAGAGCATGTCTTGTTGACAGTAATCTGAGAGCATGTCTTGTTGACAGTCCAGTAATCTGAGAGCATGTCTTGTTGACATTCCAGTAATCTGAGAGCATGTCTTGTTGACAGTCCAGTAATCTGAGAGCGTGTCTTGTTGACAGTCCAGTAATCTGAGAGCATGTCTTGCTGACAGTCCAGTAATCTGAGAGCATGTCTTGTTGACAGTCCAGTAATCTGAGAGCATGTCTTGTTGACAGTCCAGTAATCTGAGAGCATGTCTTGTTGACAGTCCAGTAATCTGAGAGCATGTCTTGTTGACAGTCCAGTAATCTGAGAGCATGTCTTGTTGACAGTCCAGTAATCTGAGAGCATGTCTTGTTGACAGTACAGTGTGCAGGGATGCAACAGAATAGTATTATTATTAAATAAAAAAAATAAAAAATAAAGAGTTTCTTATTGGACAACTCCAGGTAGTCCATCCCTGTTTCCGGATGTTTTCTTTGGTTTTATGACCTAATGAACATGACCCAGGAAGGATAACTGAAAGAGAAAGGGGAGGTAACTGGACTCTGCTGTTTGTGGAGGGGCAGGATGATCTGTGGGGGTTCGGGTTAGACAGAGACTCACTGTAGCTGTTTGTGGAGGGGCAGGGCGATCTGTGGGGGTTCGGGTTAGACAGAGACTCACTGTAGCTGTTTGTGGAGGGGCAGGGCGATCTGTGGGGGTTAGGGTTAGACAGAGACTCACTGTAGCTGTTTGTGGAGGGGCAGGGCGATCTGTGGGGGTTAGGGTTAGACAGAGACTCACTGTAGCTGTTTGTGGAGGGGCAGGGCGATCTGTGGGGGTTAGGGTTAGACAGAGACTCACTGTAGCTGTTTGTGGAGGGGCAGGGCGATCTGTGGGGGTTAGGGTTAGACAGAGACTCACTGTAGCTGTTTGTGGAGGGGCAGGGCGATCTGTGGGGGCACGTTGATGAACCTCTCGCTGAGCAGCAGTCCTACAGGCTTACTGGTGTCGTTGAGGACCTTCTCCAGATCGTCTGTCACACTATGGGGACAACTCTTCTCACACTGACCCAGGATCAGATCCTTTACCTCCTCCACACACTGGACACCCTGTGGACGAATCATAACACAGTAATTAACATATAGACCTTATTCACGAGACTGCCATGATTGTTCAAAATGCAGGCTAGTGCAATAGGCAGGAAGAGGAAGTAGGCTACTACTTATTGAAGTCTATGGAAAACAGATCTTTCCTCAAGGTCGACCTTTTAAAATATCAGATTCAGACAAAAGACATCTTCTCTCTGTCTCTTAACATTTCAGTGGTTGAGAAAGTGTCAAGTTTAGTGATTTCACAGATTATATATATATATATATACACTTTTTATTTAGCCTTTATTTAACTAGGCAAGTCAGTTATAAGAACAATTCTTATCTACAATGACGGCCTACCGGGGAACAGTGGGTTAACTGCCTTGTTCAGGGGCAGAACGACAGATTTTTACCTCGTCAGCTCGGGGATTCGATCTAGCAACCTTTCGGTTACTGGCCCAACGCTCTAACCACTAGGCTACCTGCCTCCCCCCCTCTAACCACTAGGCTACCTGCCTCTAACCACTAGGCTACCTGCCTCTAACCACTAGGCTACCTGCCTCTAACCACTAGGCTACCTGCCTCTAACCACTAGGCTACCTGCCTCTAACCACTAGGCTACCTGCCTCTAACCACTAGGCTACCTGCCTCTAACCACTAGGCTACCTGCCTCTAACCACTAGGCTACCTGCCTCTAACCACTAGGCTACCTGCCTCTAACCACTAGGCTACCTGCCTCTAACCACTAGGCTACCTGCCTCCCCAAATAGATAACATATATCTGACCGTACCTTTCTCTCAGTGAGGTTGAGCATGCTGATGAAACCAAACACCTCATCAGCTGGATCCTCGTCATCATCACTGTCCTCTGGCACTTCTGCTTGCTGATAACAAAACATGCAAATAGACATACATGATGCTACTGAATTCATATAAATTGTTCTCCTTTGGATGTGGGGTTGGAAGCTGGAGCTAGAAACACAAGCATTTCGATACACATGTGTATGTGACGAAATAAAATTTGATTTGAAGAAAGCATATGTGTATAATCATATTTCGGGTGTTTAATATGATGCGTTAAATTATATGACGCATATTTAGTGACGGTCTGATCTGATGTGAACGGTGCACCGCGTCTCGTTTCTTACCCTGATGACGCTTCCAATATGATTCTGCTGGATGAGGAGATCGGTCAACTCGGATGTATTGACACGAGCCTTCAGAAACAGCTGTTGCAGGAGTTTCTTGACCCCATTGTAGTCATTGTGAGTAATGGTATGGGCCTCAAAGTCTACAATGACCTCCTAGGAAACAAACAAAGGTTTTTTAATACAAGTCCAGAATCCCGAGACAATGTTTTGGACTGGAGGGGGACTCGGGGCGAATGTGCTGCCAGTTTTAGTGTCAATACACGTATCGATTGTTTGTTTGTCTAAACTACTCTTATGGTTATAAGTGTGTAAATATCCATTAATTTTACTATTTAGCTAGTTAAAACTCTGAAGTTATCGACTGGCTATGTTCAGCATGTCCCTAACATGCGTAACATTATTAGCTAGCTTGATATGAACAACAGTTGTTTGCTAAAAAAAAAACCTATCTAGCTAACCCCTCTAACGTTAGCCAGTGCTAGCTAGCCTGCTAGGCCATGAATGTAGCCAGTTCGCTAGAGACATTATCGTACTTCATTGATCTCCTCTTCTGATCCGCTGTTATTCTCTGCTGAATCAACGTCGTCTTCCAATCCTTCATCAGAGCTGTTATCCTCACTATCAGCGGGATTTTCTCCCATTCCAACTGCTCGTCTTTTCGCTGAAGAAGCCATGCTGCCAAAACAGATACCACGCGTAAGGGAAAGGACGGGGGCGGGGCAAGGGATTAATGTGGAGTTGGGAGTACTGAGAAACTGAGACACAGTGGAGGCCATATTGGATCAATTGCTGCATGCTTCGTTATGCATGGAACGCCTGTGTGCTGAACCGCAATGGCGTCCCGTTTCTCATGCTGACAGCAAAATGGAATAAACCATTTAGATGAAAAGGGAAATATATTGTATGTAAATGATTGTTTAAATATGTTAGAATATTGTTTACTGAACTGTTCCAGAAGAAAAAACAAACTACTACTTTCTTTAATTGTAACTGTAGTGATAACATTCATTGTTATTGCTCAAGTATTATTCTAACAAAACATGACTATTTTGTTGTCCCCCTATTTCCTCGTTTTAGTAGTAGCCATGAAGCCAGCTGGAGGAAGAGCTTGAGGTACAGTGTTTGTGTACATCCGATTTTTGTTGATTTTCTACGGTTTCTGTTAATTTTCTGTTGACTTGAAAACGAAAACTAGTTAGCTCAATAGTTAAGCATGATAAATATTGTGTGTGCAGTTGTTATTGTTTTATGGTTGCGCCAACGAAGCCAAGTAATGTGTCGCCTTGGCTCACAAGAAGTGACAGCTCCATATTTGAATTGTATCGCATAACAGAACAGCTTTGCAAGTACATAAAACGTACAGTACACTGGTGCATGAGATACCTGAGCTCTACAGCTGACTGAATAACACCGCATGCCTCGAATTGATAAATGGTCCAAGCAATGAAAACAGTTGATTCATGGCTCAACAGCATTGTTATCAGTAGGCGACATATGACAGGCGCTGGGTGTAACGTTAGCCCTCTATGGGTTACACCCCCCGTCAACCTTCTGTTCTGAAGCTACTGCACAGGATCAGTCATTCAGTTTATAATCTTACTAAATAGAGTAAATCTGCATTGGGTGGATTTTATTATTATTTTGTTTGTCGATTTTCATCATTGACCTCGTTGCTGACGGTAACATTAAGTTGTATCCCGTCTTGTCTTATTCCACAGGGCTCTGAGTCATCGGTCGAAATGCATGTGCTGCTTCTGAAAGAACCAAGAGAGGGAGGCTCTGGACCAGATCCTTACATCAAGGTACAGTAGAGAAACATCTTTTGTATTGATATTTGCAGCTGGCATGTGCATTCTATTCTGTTCTATTCAATCCTATTCTACTCTACACCTATTAAAATCCATTATAGGACGGGTGGTTCTAATGCTGAATGCTGATTGGTTAAAACCGCATTCCAGCCGGTGTCGGTTCCATAAATTACCACCTGCTAAATCTATGACGTTAAAATGCCTATTTACCCTGTTCCATCTGACTGCGCAATCCACTGTCTCATCAGCCCAGCCAGGCAATTTATAAAATTGATCTCCACTATAAAAAGCATCTAGACATTATCTCACATTACTTTTAGACTAACATTCAGTTTTCAACAGCGGATGTTTTGTATAAACCTTGCTGTCTGTCTCTCCGACATTTGCAACATTGTTTCAATATTCAAATTCAATGGAACGATTTGCCAATAACAAACACCCGTCACAATATAGCCTCGAGACACCGGCTTCTCGGGCATTATAACCTAAATGTATAATGGGTGACTGTGTAACAGTGAATTTGATTTGATTTACAGAACTCTCAACTTTGTACTTACAGGAGCTGGCATCCCGTGGACACAAAGCAACCTTAATTCCTGTGCTGTCTTTTACATTTGTTTCCTTGAACACTTTGTCAGACAAGGTGAATACCATTTATATACATCAAAGTGTTGATTTTAAGATCGAAAGTTTGGTAACATTTTACTGGGACGCCGAGCGTCATAATGCGTTATGACACGGTCATAACCATGTCAAAATATGTCAACAGCTGACATAACTTGTCATAACCTGTCATAATATGGTTATAATACTGTCATGACACATATATATTTAGACCTATTGCGTTACTTTATGGCTGGTTATGACACCTACATAAGAGTGTCAAAACCCATAAAACCTACCAAGGTAGTTACTTTATGGCTGGTTAGGACACTGACTAAACCTACCAAGGTAGTTACTTTATGGCTGGTTAGGACACTGACTAAACCTACCAATGTAGTTACTTTATGGCTGGTTAGGTCAATGACTAAACCTACCAAGGTAGTTACTTTATGGCTGGTTAGGTCACTGACTAAACCTACCAATGTAGTTACTTTATGGCTGGTTAGGACACTGACTAAACCTACCAAGGTAGTTACTTTATGGCTGGTTAGGACACTGACTAAACCTACCACACAAGGTAGAACATTCCATTCCACCATAGCCTACTGGTCAACAGTATGTTTATATTATACAATAGTTTCTGAAATTGACCATATTAAATTATCTTTATAATTGCACACAAATTGATGTCAGACATGCACCTACCCATAATGCTCTATTGTTGATGTCTGGGATGAATGCAGGAGCAGATTTCAGGAGCAGGACAAGACACCTGACTGATTGACATAAGGGCGTGTACGTGATAGGCCTACCTGGCTTCATTGGCTTGTAGGATTATGATGTCATAATGCTTCATGACAGTGTCATAAAGTGTATTTTCTTAGTCCAAGTAAAGTGACACAGGATGGTCATAATGCTTCATGACAGTGTCATATAGTGTATTTTCTTAGTCCAAGTAAAGTGACACAGGATGGTCATAATGCTTCATGACAGTGTCATATAGTGTATTTTCTTAGTCCAAGTAAAGTGACACAGGATGGTCATAATGCTTCATGACAGTGTCATATAGTGTATTTTCTTAGTCCAAGTAAAGTGACACAGGATGGTCATAATGCTTCATGACAGTGTCATAGTGTATTTTCTGCAAGTTATTTAAAATACGATGGGGAAAAAACACGACTGTAAAGAATTAATTATTACAACAACAACAACAACAAAGAAACAAACTTTCAAAACGAAAGGAAACTTCTTGGCAGGGAAAAACACATTTGAATAAATGTGGGTTTTTTACACTCTTATGTAGGTGTCATAACCAGCCATAAAATAACGCAATATATTTAACAACAGGTGTATATATAAGGGTCATGACAGTGTTATGACCATGTTATGACAGGTTATGAATAAGTTATGACATGGTTATTACAGCGTCATGACGTGTTTATGACACTGGGTGTCAAGTAAAGTGTTCCTGAACGTTGTACTGTTTGGTTTCTTGTTTAGTCGTCGTTATACAGCTGTTCTCTGCTCCTCCTACGGCTGTTCTCTGCTCCTCCTACAGCTGTTCTCTACTCCTCCTACAGCTGTTCTCTACTCCTCCTACAGCTGTTCTCTACTCCTCCTACAGCTGTTCTCTGCTCCTCCTACAGCTGTTCTCTGCTCCTCCTACAGCTGTTCTCTGCTCCTCCTACAGCTGTTCTCTACTCCTCCTACGGCTGTTCTCTGCTCCTCCTACAGCTGTTCTCTACTCCTCCTACGGCTGTTCTCTGCTCCTCCTACAGCTGTTCTCTACTCCTCCTACAGCTGTTCTCTGCTCCTCCTACAGCTGTTCTCTACTCCTCCTACGGCTGTTCTCTACTCCTCCTACGGCTGTTCTCTACTCCTCCTACGGCTGTTCTCTACTCCTCCTACGGCTGTTCTCTGCTCCTCCTACAGCTGTTCTCTGCTCCTCCTACAGCTGTTCTCTGCTCCTCCTACAGCTGTTCTCTGCTCCTCCTACAGTTGTTCTCTGCTCCTCCTACAGCTGTTCTCTACTCCTCCTACAGCTGTTCTCTACTCCTCCTACAGTTGTTCTCTGCTCCTCCTACAGCTGTTCTCTGCTCCTCCTACAGCTGTTGTCTACTCCTCCTACAGCTGTTCTCTACTCCTCCTACAGCTGTTCTCTACTCCTCCTACAGCTGTTCTCTACTCCTCCTACAGCTGTTCTCTACTCCTCCTACAGCTGTTCTCTGCTCCTCCTACAGCTGTTCTCTACTCCTCCTACAGCTGTTCTCTACTCCTCCTACAGCTGTTCTCTACTCCTCCTACAGCTGTTCTCTACTCCTCCTACAGCTGTTCTCTACTCCTCCTACAGCTGTTCTCTGCTCCTCCTACAGCTGTTCTCTGCTCCTCCTACAGCTGTTCTCTACTCCTCCTACAGCTGTTCTCTGCTCCTCCTACAGCTGTTCTCTACTCCTCCTACAGCTGTTCTCTACTCCTCCTACAGCTGTTCTCTACTCCTCCTACAGCTGTTCTCTACTCCTCCTACAGCTGTTCTCTACTCCTCCTACAGCTGTTCTCTGCTCCTCCTACAGCTGTTCTCTACTCCTCCTACAGCTGTTCTCTGCTCCTCCTACAGCTGTTCTCTACTCCTCCTACAGCTGTTCTCTACTCCCCCTACAGCTGTTCTCTACTCCTCCTACAGCTGTTCTCTACTCCTCCTACAGCTGTTCTCTGCTCCTCCTACAGCTGTTCTCTACTCCTCCTACAGCTGTTCTCTACTCCTCCTACAGCTGTTTCAGCCAGAACAACATGGCGGGCTGATTTTTACCAGCCCGAGGGCGGTGGAGGCAGTAAAAATGTGTCTTGAAGATGATGAAAGAACGGAACGTGAGTAGATCCTCATGTGAAGTTTTAAACGATGTACTGTAAAAATGCCGCCCCCCCCGTCGTCAACAAATTGTCATTGTTAGGAAAGGAATAGACCTCTTGTGCCTTAGTCTCGTGCGTTTTCAGACGGACCTAAGTCAACACGAGTTAGTGTGTGTAAGATACTCGTTTTTAATGTCTGTTATACGTTTTTCTATTCTAGAGTGGAACAAGGACATTAAAGACAAATGGAATGCCAAGTCCATCTATGTTGTTGGGAAGGCTACTGCAGCGTTAGGTGAGTAATTGATCGCCAACATTGTGTAAACTTACTGGCATTAAACACTTCTGTTCAGCATGGAGTTCTTTGTAGTTTACAACGCCCTTCATGTCTCTTAAGTCTCTCCTTTGTTTCACTGAGAGGATCTTGTCATTGGTCACTTGGAGGCCTAGTTATATCAAAAAATAATAACACCTGGGATATATACTGTAAACTCAGTGGCCAGTTTATTAGGTACACCCATCTAGTACTGGGTAGGACACCTCTTTGCCTCCAGAACAGCCTGAATTCTCCGGGGAATGGAAACCGTTGCTCAATTGGTATCAAGGAACCTAACGTGTGCCAGGAAAGCATTCCCCACACCTTTACACCACCGCCACCAGCCTGTACCGTTGACATCAGGCACCATTACACCACCGCCACCAGCCTGTACCGTTGACACCAGGCAGGATGGGGGCCATGGACTCATACTGCTTACACCAAATCATGACTCTGCCATCAGCATGACTCAACAGGAACCGTGATTCATCGGACCAGGCAATGTGTTTTCCCCCTCAATTGTCCAGTGTTGGTGATCGAAGTGCCCACTGGAGCAGCTTCTTCTTGTTTTTAGCTGATTGGAGGAGAACCCGGTGTGGTCGTCTGTAGGGCTGTGGTCGTCTGTAGGGCTGTGGTCGTCTGTAGGGCTGTGGTCGTCTGTAGGGCTGTGGTCTCCCTGTAGGGCTGTGGTCGCCCTGTAGGGCTGTGGTCGTCTGTAGGGCTGTGGTCGTCTGTAAGGCTGTGGTCGTCTGTAAGGCTGTGGTCGTCGGTAGGGCTGTGGTCGTCTGTATGGCTGTGGTCGTCTGTAAGGCTGTGGTCGTCTGTAGGGCTGTGGTCGTCTGTAGGGCTGTGGTCGTCTGTAAGGCTGTGGTCGTCTGTAGGGCTGTGGTCGTCGGTAGGGCTGTGGTCGCCCGGTAGGGCTGTGGTCGCCCTGTAGGGCTGTGGTCGTCTGTAAGGCTGTGGTCGTCGGTAGGGCTGTGGTCGTCTGTAGGGCTGTGGTCGTCGGGAGGGCTGTGGTCGTCGGGAGGGCTGTGGTCGTCGGGAGGGCTGTGGTCGTCTGTAGGGCTGTGGTCGTCTGTAGGGCTGTGGTCGTCTGTAGGGCTGTGGTCGTCTGTAGGGCTGTGGTCGTCTGTAGGGCTGTGGTCGTCTGTAGGGCTGTGGTCGTCTGTAGGGCTGTGGTCGTCTGTATGGCTGTGGTCGTCTGTAGGGCTGTGGTCGTCTGTAGGGCTGTGGTCGTCTGTAAGGCTGTGGTCGTCTGTAAGGCTGTGGTCGTCTGTAGGGCTGTGGTCGTCTGTAGGGCTGTGGTCGCCTGTAAGGCTGTGGTCGCCTGTAGGGCTGTGGTCGTCTGTAGTGCTGTGGTCGTCTGTAGGGCTGTGGTCGTCTGTAGGGCTGTGGTCGTCTGTAGGGCTGTGGTCGTCTGTAGGGCTGTGGTCGTCTGTAGGGCTGTGGTCGTCTGTAGGGCTGTGGTCGTATGTAGGGCTGTGGTCGTCTGTAGGGCTGTGGTCGTCTGTAAGGCTGTGGTCGTCTGTAGGGCTGTGGTCGTCTGTAGGGCTGTGGTCGCCTGTAGGGCTGTGGTCGCCTGTAGGGCTGTGGTCGCCTGTAGGGCTGTGGTCGTCTGTAGGGCTGTGGTCGTCTGTAGGGCTGTGGTCGTCTGTAGGGCTGTGGTCGTCTGTAGGGCTGTGGTCGTCTGTAGGGCTGTGGTCGTCTGTAGGGCTGTGGTCGTCTGTAGGGCTGTGGTCGTCTGTAGGGCTGTGGTCGTCTGTAGGGCTGTGGTCGTCTGTAAGGCTGTGGTCGTCTGTAGGGCTGTGGTCGTCTGTAGGGCTGTGGTCGTCTGTAGGGCTGTGGTCGTCTGTAGGGCTGTGGTCGTCTGTAAGGCTGTGGTCGTCTGTAAGGCTGTGGTCGTCTGTAGGGCTGTGGTCGTCTGTAGGGCTGTGGTCGTCTGTAAGGCTGTGGTCGTCTGGAAAAAGCTTGTGCTCTTGTTCCTTGCCTCAGGCTGCACAGCTGTTCTGTCATCAAGTGACCAGACTATTCTCACTTGAATTTTGTCTTTACTAATATGTCAAAATTGTTTCGATTTAGAATGGGTCATTTATCAATGGACAGGGACAGGAACAGGAACAGGGGGCAGGGACAGGGACAGGGACAGGGGACAGGGACAGGGGACAGGAACAGGGGGCAGGGACAGGGACAGGAACAGGGGGCAGGGACAGGGGACAGGGACAGGGGGCAGGGACAGGGGGAAGGGACAGGAACAGGGGGCAGGGACAGGGGACAGGGGGCAGGGACAGGAACAGGGACAGGGGACAGGAACAGGGACAGGAACAGGGGGCAGGGACAGGGGGCAGGGACAGGGGGCAGGAACAGGGGACAGGGACAGGGGGCAGGGACAGGGGACAGGGACAGGGGACAGGAACAGGGGGCAGGAACAGGGGCAGGGACAGGAACAGGGGGCAGGGACAGGGGACAGGAACAGGGGGCAGGGACAGGGGGCAGGGACAGGGGGCAGGGACAGGGGGCAGGAACAGGGGACAGGAACAGGAACAGGGGGCAGGGACAGGGACAGGGACAGGAACAGGGGGCAGGGACAGGGGACAGGAACAGGGGACAGGAACAGGGGGCAGGAACAGGGGACAGGGACAGGAACAGGGACAGGAGGCAGGGACAGGGGGCAGGGACAGGAACATGGACAGGAACAGGAACAGGGGCAGGAACATGGAACATGGACAGGAACAGGGACAGGAACATGGAACAGGAACAGGGACAGGGGGCAGGAACAGGGGGCAGGGACATGGAACAGGGACAGGAACATGGAACATGGACAGGAACATGGAACAGGAACAGGGGCAGGAACAGGGACAGGAACAGGGACAGGAACATGGAACAGGAACAGGGACATGGAACAGGAACAGGGACAGGGACATGGAACAGGGACAGGAACATGGAACAGGAACATGGACAGGAACAGGGACAGGAACAGGGACAGGGACAGGGACATGGAACAGGAACAGGGACAGGGACAGGAACATGAACATGGAACAGGAACAGGAACAGGGACAGGGACAGGAACATGGACAGGAACAGGGACAGGAACAGGAACAGGGGGCAGGAACAGGGGGCAGGAACAGGGACAGGGACAGGGACTGGAACAGGGACAGGAACAGGGGACAGGAACAGGAACAGGGGACAGGGACAGGAACAGGGGACAGGGACAGGAACAGGGACAGGAACAGGGGACAGGAACAGGGACAGGGACAGGAACATGGAACATGGACAGGAACAGGAACAGGGACAGGAACAGGAACATGGACAGGGACAGGAACAGGAACAGGGACAGGAACAGGGACAGGGGGCAGGAACAGGGATAGGGGGCAGGGATAGGGACAGGAACAGGAACAGGAACAGGGACAGGAACAGGGGGCAGGAACAGGGATAGGGGGCAGGGGGAAAACACATGTCATTTGTATGCACTCTAATAGTGAATGGAGGCCGTGAGTTTTCCCACCGGTCCGTGTTGTAGTTGGGTTTTATAGCGGCGCATATTATGAGCAGCTGAGAAATACATATAAAAAGGTAATGTGTCGCCCAATTAATTATTAAAATATATTTTTTAAATTCCCATTACTAGGCAATTCAAAATCAAATACAAGTTCATAAGCCTATATGCATAAGCTCTAATATACGTATGGATGTTTTTGAATGATTTATCACCTTTAGAAAGTGCTGTCCATTTCGTTGTTGTTAGGCTTTGAAACAACATCCACATCAACCATGTTTTACACTGTTTCAACCTGCTGTTGAACGTCTTTCTTCACATTGATCATCACAGTGAGGTGAGTTTTAAAAAGTAAGTTAGGCCAACTGTTTTCAACTGGGACAGTAGAGCCCTGAGTACCAGGCCATTAGGACCTGATGGAGGGACAATAGAGCCCTGAGTACCAGGCCATTAGGACCTGATGGATGAACAATAGAGCCCTGAGTACCAGGCCATTAGGACCTGATGGAGGGACAGTAGAGCCCTGAGTACCAGTCCATTAGGACCTGATGGAGGGACAATAGAGCCCTGAGTACCAGGCCATTAGGACCTGATGGATGGACAATAGAGCCCTGAGTACCAGGCCATTAGGACCTGATGGAGGGACAGTAGAGCCCTGAGTACCAGTCCATTAGGACCTGATGGAGGGACAATAGAGCCCTGAGTACCAGGCCATTAGGACCTGATGGATGGACAATAGAGCCCTGAGTACCAGGCCATTAGGACCTGATGGAGGGACAGTAGAGCCCTGAGTACCAGTCCATTAGGACCTGATGGAGGGACAATAGAGCCCTGAGTACCAGTCCATTAGGACCTGATGGAGGGACAGTAGAGCCCTGAGTACCAGGCCATTAGGACCTGATGGAGGGACAATAGAGCCCTGAGTACCAGGTCATTAGGACCTGATGGAGGGACAATAGAGCCCTGAGTACCAGTCCATTAGGACCTTGATGGTCTGTCAGCAGGTTGGGTACTACTAAAGCATGTCCATCTACGGTCATGTGGAAATGTACTGCGGTCATGACTCATGACTGCCAGTGTGGAAGTAATAAGGTCACTGCAACAGCCCTAGTCATCTGCTGCAACAGCCCTAGTCATCTGCTGCAACAGCCCTAGTCATCTGCTGCAACAGCCCTAGTCATCTGCTGCAACAGCCCAGGTCATCTGCTGCAACAGCCCAGGTCATCTGCTGCAACAGCCCTAGTCATCTGCTGCAACAGCCCTAGTCATCTGCTGCAACAGCCCTAGTCATCTGCTGCAACAGCCCTAGTCATCTGCTGCAACAGCCCTAGTCATCTGCTGCAACAGCCCTGGTCATCTGCTGCAACAGCCCTGGTCATCTGCTGCAACAGCCCTGGTCATCTGCTGCAACAGCCCTGGTCATCTGCCGCAACAGCCCTGGTCATCTGCCGCAACAGCCCTGGTCATCTGCCGCAACAGCCCTGGTCATCTGCCGCAACAGCCCTAGTCATCTGCTGCAACAGCCCTGGTCATCTGCCGCAACAGCCCTAGTCATCTGCCGCAACAGCCCTGGTCATCTGCCGCAACAGCCCTAGTCATCTGCCGCAACAGCCCTGGTCATCTGCCGCAACAGCCCTAGTCATCTGCTGCAACAGCCCTGGTCATCTGCCGCAACAGCCCTAGTCATCTGCCGCAACAGCCCTAGTCATCTGCTGCAACAGCCCATCTGTGACAAGGACAGAGAGTTGCACGTTCCCAAGATGCTGTTCTGCACACCACCGTTGAACTGCGCCGTTATTTGCCTGTTTGGAGGCCGACCTGTTAGAATGCACCGTTCTCGCCATTCTCTTCCCGAACCGTCATCAACGATCTGTTTTCACCCACAGCACTGCCGCTGACTGGATGTTGTTTGTTTGTTGGTACCATCGTCGCTAAACCCTTAGTCGCTGTAGTGCCTGAAATGCCCAGGAGGGCGGCCGTTTCTGAGATGCTGGAACCGGCGCGTCTGGCACCAACGACCATTACACGCTCAAAGTCGTTGAGACAACTTGTTTTTCCCACTCTAACGTTCAATCGAAACAGTAACTGAAGCATCGATGCCTGTCTACCTGCTTTCTATAGCAAGCCACGGCCACGTGACTCACTGTCTGTAGGAGAGAACCATTTTTTGTGAACGGGATGGTGTACCTAATAAACTGGCAACTGAGTGTAATAAAAATAAAAAGCTGTAAATATCACAGAGTGGGGTTTTAATGAGATGGTACTAGATATAGTATGTGTGGCAGACACCTGGATGTCACAGTAACGTGTTAACCATGTTACCACTAGCCTGCAGTCAGCTGGAAAGGACTTTTCCACAAGTGACAGTTTACTGACACCTTGTTGCCTGTCTTTATAGAGGGCAGGTGGCAGGTGCAATACTCTCTTGGTGTCTGTACTTTTCCGTTGACCTCTGATTATTGGCAAGGGATTACAGGGTTGTTCTGTTAGCTGAAACGTTAAAGTTTGACTGTGTTGAACTGTTGAACTGTTACCTGCACCAAAACACGTTCTGAGAATGTATAGGGTGTTCATTCCTGTGTAGCATAATGACTACTAATGTATTAATATCATAAACTACTACATTTATTAATATCATAAACTACTACATTTATTAATATCATAATGAATACTAATGTATTAATGTCATAAACTGAATGTATTAATGTCAAACTACTAATGTATTAATATCATAAACTACTACATTTATTAATATCATAAACTACTAATGTATTAATATCATAATGAATACTAATGTATTAATATCATAAACTACTAATGTATTAATATCATAAACTACTAATGTATTAATGTCATAAACTACTAATGTATTCATATCATAAACTACTAATGTATTAATGTCATAAACTACTACATTTATTAATATCATAAACTACTAATGTATTAATATCATAAACTACTAATGTATTAATATCATAAACTACTACATTTATTAATATCATAATGAATACTAATGTATTAATGTCATAAACTACTAATGTATTAATGTCATAAACTACTAATGTATTAATGTCATAAACTACTACATGTATTAATATCATAAACTATTAATGTATTAATGTCAAACTACTAATATATTAATATAAACTACTACATGTATTCATATCATAAACTACTACATGTATTAATGTCATAATGAATACTAATGTATTAATATCATAAACTACTAATGTATTAATATCATAAACTACTAATATATTAATATAAACTACTGTATGTATTAATATCATAAACTACTAATGTATTAATATCATAAACTACTACATTTATTAATATCATAATGAATACTAATGTATTAATGTCATAATGACTACTAATGTATTAATGTCATAAACTACTAATGTATTAATATAAACTACTACATGTATTAATGTCATAAGATGAAAAGTAGGTTTCTGTTTGGTATTGTATTTCAGTAATCAGTTGTCTGTTTTTCTTCCGTAGTGGGAGACCTAGGTCTGATCCCCCTGGGAGAGGACACTGGGACTGCAGACGTTCTCTCCCGCCTCATCCTTCAACGTACGACAGTCATTTACCTTTTTAAACGCAACGACACCGAACAACAATATAAACGCAACATGCAAAGCGTTGGTCCCATGTTTCATGAGTTGAAATAAAAGATCCCATAAATGTTCCATACGCACAAAAAGCTTATTTCTCTCAAATTTTGTGTACAAATTTGTTTACATCCCTGTTAGTGAACATTTCTCTGTTGCCACGATAACCCAGTTTTGTCACACAGCACAATGCCACAGATGTCTCAAGTTTTGAGGGAGCGTGCAATTGGCATACTGACTGCATGAATGTCCACCAGAGCTGTTGCCAGATAATTTAATGTTACTTTCTCTACCATAAGCCGCCTCCAATGTTGTTTTAGAGAATTTGGCAGTACGTCCAACCGGCCTCACAAGCTCATCTGCGTGCACGGTGTCCTCACCAGGGTCTTGTCCTGACTGCAGTTTGGTGGCGTAATC
Source organism: Salvelinus namaycush (assembly GCF_016432855.1). Classification (NCBI taxonomy): domain Eukaryota; kingdom Metazoa; phylum Chordata; class Actinopteri; order Salmoniformes; family Salmonidae; genus Salvelinus; species Salvelinus namaycush. The sequence continues at coordinate 89,373 of NW_024061135.1, forward strand.
GACTTCATTGGGGAAATGCTCACATTCGAGGGCCACTGGCACCCTGGGGAAGTGTTCTCTTCACGGATTAATCCCGGTTTCAACTGTACCGGGCAGATGGCAGACAGCGTTGTGTGAGCGAGCAGTTTGCTGATGTCAACGTTGTGAACAGAGTGCCCCATGGTGGCGGTGGGGTTATGGTATGGGCAGGCATAAGCTACAGACAACGAACACAATTGCATTTTATCGATGGAAATTTGAATACACAGAGATACCGTGACGAGATACTGAGGCCCATTGTCAAGCCATTCATCAGTCAACATCACCTCATGTTTCAGCATGATAATGCACGGCCCCATGTCGCAAGGATCTGTACACAATTCCTGGAAGCTGAAAATGTCCCAGTTCTTCCATGGACTGCATACTCACCAGACATGACACCTGTTTGAGCATGTTTGGGATGCTCTGGATCGACGTGTACGACAACGAGTTCCAGTTCCCACAAATATCCAGCAACTTCGCACAGCCAATGAAGAGGACTGGGACAACATTCCACAGGCCACAATCAACAGCCTGGTGAACTCTGTGTGAAGGAGATGTGTCGTGCTGCATAAGGAAAACGATGGTCACACCAGATACGGACTGGTTTTCTGATCCACGCCACTAACCTTTTTCTTTTAAAGGTATCTGCGACCAACAGATGCATACCTGTATTCCCAGTTATGTGAAATCCATAGATGAATTTATTTCAATTGACTGATTTCGTTTTATGAACTGTAACTCAGTAAAATCTTTGAAATTGTTGCATATTGTGTTTTATATTGAGCTAGCTAACATTAGCTACATTCTGGCTCGATATAGGAGAGGACACCAATATATTACCACTTCTCTTCCCCTGTGGTTCCATTAAAAGAGAAGTTTTACCTACTGCTCTGAGGGAAAACGGTAAGTTTCCTTTATTACGACTTACTAAAATAAATTATAACTCATCTTTTTTAATACCCATGAATACTCTACTATTTACAAGGTAGTATCTAATACCATAGGTGACATTCATTTCATGTTCGTTTTTTTTTTTTAGGAGTTCCTCTAGACACACTGATGGTTTATCAGACGGCTCAACATCCTGACCTGGAGAAGAACCTAAAGAACCATTTTACAGAGCAGGTACAGGAAGCGTCAACAAGCGGGACTTTTCCCCTCAAAACACTATCCCATATATCCGTTGTGATGTTGTTATCGTTCGGAAACAGTTATACCACTAATCATCATGGTTTGGGGTCTGTCCACACACAGGGTGTTCCAGCCAGCATTGCTTTCTTCAGCCCGTCGGGAGTCAAGTTCTGTTTGGAAACGGTGAGAAGACTGTCAGGTGAACAACTGAAGCAGATCAAGGTAAAAAAAAACGTTCCTATTTTTTTCCCGATGTAACTTTAAGTGACTGTGGATATCTTCTTGGAGCTTGTGATTGCTATTATACTGCCAATACAATTGAACTTAATGTTGTGTTGTCTTCCAGTTTGCAGCCATAGGACCCACCACAGCAGATGCCATGACAGCAGAGGGGCTATCGGTCAGCTGCTCAGCAGACAAACCTACAGCTGAGCACCTAGCCACAGGGATAGCAAAGGCTCTACAGTGACAGACTGACGAGACAGACCACAAACCAACCTGAAAACGTGATCCGTCCCCCATCACTTTCTCAATCAACCTCTGTGAAATGGATTGTGGTATTGCATTCTTTGGGATTGATTTATCTCCCTGAAGTATTTGCTATTATTTGTGGCTTTTTGTCATATTTTGATCCCGTTAACCATCTGTATATTTATTATATTGTCATGTGTTGTTGTGCACCAGATATTGTAATGCTTTATGCCTATTTGTTGACACTGAATGTATCAAATCATGCTCTTATAAACTTGTGAATACACTGAGCTGATGGAAGTATTGTTTTTATGGTAAAACATTGAGACAATTATTTTATTGTGCCACACTAGGCAGGTAGCCTAGTGGTTAGTGTTTAATCCCCTAGCTGACAGCTGACAAGGTAAACATCTGTCTTTCTGCCCCTGAACAAGGTAGTTAAACCGCTGTTCCCCGGTAGGCCTTCATTGTAAATAAGAATTTCTTCTGACTTGCCTAGTTAAATAAAGGTTAAATAAATATATATATATATATATATATGAAAAAGGAGCACACATTGATATATATATATATATATATATGAAAAAGGAGCACACATTGAACAATTAGTGCATGGCTTTAACAATATGTTGAAATGGTGATAATTGATTTATTTATGGCCGTTTTTTTAAAAACAATAAATCGAGCTGGGGGGAGAGACGCGCGCCATGCGTTCCAAACAGGTGTTGTTCCTGGGCGGGAGTCGCGTGGCTATTTTCCCGCCCTTGACTGTCGGAGATGAAAGGCCAACAGTTAAAACCGCCCCGTATCCATTAGTAACCAGTATCCATTAGTAACCAGTGAAGCGTTAGTCACACATTTGGTCGACATTTTATTTAGCAGCCGCTTTAAATAGAAGAGATGTTTACCTTTCACAGCTAAGTGCGTATTGCGAGTCAAATGTACTTTATTGAAGTGTCGATACTCTGTAAAACTTCAAAGTGTGTCACGTTAAAGGGCGTAACTTTGGAAAAGAGCCTTTATATTTTGGTTGAGGACAAGATTCGCTCTTCAGTGGGTCATTATCTCTCTCTCCCACCCAGCAAACTGACCCGTGTCAAGACACACCGCAACAACCCACGATGCTGACTTTACTCCAGCTGATAAATGTATTATTGTTGACCAGCATTGGCTCCACTGATGCAGAGAAACTCTTCCACAGTCGGGATCATTCCGATCTACAGATCTCCTCCTCTCACCAGGCTGAGTTCATAACAGACAAGGATACTGCAGAGGTAAAACTTTATTTCTCTCTCTCTCTCCAAGTGATCAGTATTTTATTAGGTGCAAATGTGATGTTCAGCTATTCAACATATGGCAGATTATACTGTCTGGCAGATTATACATTCAAAAGGTCAGAGATGCCGATAAAGTTGTCCATAATGGTTAAGACTGTTTATGATGGATATTGTAATATATTCAGTAGCGGTTATAAAGGCGTTATGGATGTAAACATAAGCGTGAGGGTTTAACCCCATTACAAGACACGGAGGGTGTGCTGCTCCAACATGGTTTAAATCCATTTTAGATTAGACATAAACTAGATTTAGTAAATCTAGGTTTAAAATTCATCAGTGTTACACCACTTAATTTTAAAACTGGATTAGTTAATCTAAGGTTAAATCACTAAACTATGATCAGTGACAGGTGTCCTAATGGATTCATCATAGCAATATGTTGTAATTCTATGGAAACAGACCAGCACTGCTCATTGCAGGCTAGCCAGCAAAGTGACTTTTCACTTCAGGCTGAGGATGAAATTAATTGCACTTTTCTGTCAAATGACTTTGAGTTAATCCATGTTGGTGCAATCCACCCTGAGTGAATCAAATAAAATCTTAACTAAAATGGGCCAAAGGTTGTAAGAGTGGAAACTACATACCTGATAGCATAGCTGCGATGGTCACCGCCTCGTTCACACAATCAAACTCACAGGACGCCAGCAGAGCCTTGGCCATCTGAGCGTCCAATGGCAACTCAGAGATTATGATCCCGATCTCTGATAGGTTCCCATTGTCGTCCAATGCCGCGAGGTAATCCAGCTCCTCTAGCGACTGCATCAGACCCTCTGGATCTGGGTTGGAAGTAGACAACTTAGATAATAGATAATAAAAGACAAGATCTGGATAGGAAGTAGATCATCCTAGACTGGTAGCCAGACTAGTGGAATATTATCTAAACATACTGGTAGCCAGACTAGTGGAATGTTATCTAAACAGACTGGTACCCAGACTAGAGGACTGGTACCCAGACTAGAGGACTGGTACCCAGACTAGTGGAATGTTATCTAAACAGACTGGTACCCAGACTAGAGGACTGGTACCCAGACTAGTGGAATGTTATCTAAACAGACTGGTACCCAGACTAGAGGACTGGTACCCAGACTAGTGGAATGTTATCTAAACAGACTGGTACCCAGACTAGAGGACTGGTACCCAGGCTAGAGGACTGGTACCCAGACTAGAGGACTGGTACCCAGACTAGTGGAATGTTATCTAAACAGACTGGTACCCAGACTAGAGGAATGTTATCTAAACAGACTGGTACCCAGACTAGAGGACTGGTACCCAGACTAGTGGAATGTTATCTAAACAGACTGGTACCCAGACTAGAGGAATGTTATCTAAACAGACTGGTACCCAGACTAGAGGACTGGTACCCAGACTAGAGGACTGGTACCCAGACTAGTGGAATGTTATCTAAACAGACTGGTACCCAGACTGGAGGACTGGTACCCAGACTAGAGGACTGGTACCCAGACTAGTGGAATGTTATCTAAACAGACTGGTACCCAGACTAGAGGAATGTTATCTAAACAGACTGGTACCCAGACTAGAGGAATGTTATCTAAACAGACTGGTACCCAGACTAGAGGAATGTTATCTAAACAGACTGGTACCCAGACTAGAGGACTGGTACCCAGACTAGAGGACTGGTACCCAGACTAGAGGAATGTTATCTAAACAGACTGGTACCCAGACTAGTGGAATGTTATCTAAACAGACTGGTACCCAGACTAGAGGTCTGGTACCCAGACTAGAGGAATGTTATCTAAACATAGTGGTAACCAGACTAGAGGACTGGTACCCAGACTAGAGGAATGTTATCTAAACAGACTGGTACCCAGACTAGAGGACTGGTAACCAGACTAGAGGAATGTTATCCAAACAGACTGGTACCCAGGCTAGAGGACTGGTAACCAGACTAGAGGAATGTTATCTAAACAGACTGGTACCCAGACTAGAGGAATGTTATCTAAACAGACTGGTACCCAGACTAGAGGACTGGTACCCAGACTAGAGGACTGGTACCCAGACTAGTGGAATGTTATCTAAACAGACTGGTACCCAGACTAGAGGACTGGTAACCAGACTAGAGGAATGTTATCTAAACAGACTGGTACCCAGACTAGAGGAATGTTATCTAAACAGACTGGTACCCAGACTAGAGGACTGGTACCCAGACTAGAGGACTGGTACCCAGACTAGAGGACTGGTACCCAGACTAGAGGAATGTTATCTAAACAGACTGGTACCCAGACTAGAGGACTGGTACCCAGACTAGTGGAATGTTATCTAAACAGACTGGTACCCAGACTAGAGGACTGGTACCCAGACTAGAGGACTGGTACCCAGACTAGAGGAATGTTATCTAAACAGACTGGTACCCAGACTAGAGGACTGGTACCCAGACTAGTGGAATGTTATCTAAACATAGTGGTAACCAGACTAGTGGAATGTTATCTAAACATAGTGGTAACCAGACTAGTGGAATGTTATCTAAACAGACTGGTACCCAGACTAGAGGAATGTTATCTAAACAGACTGGTACCCAGACTAGAGGAATGTTATCTAAACATAGTGGTAACCAGACTAGTGGAATGCTATCTAAACAGACTGGAACCCAGACTAGAGGACTGGTACCCAGACTAGAGGACTGGTACCCAGACTAGAGGAATGTTATCTAAACAGACTGGAACCCAGACTAGAGGACTGGTACCCAGACTAGAGGACTGGTACCCAAGGGAAAACAAAGACCAGACACTGTGTTGAACTGGCCCTTACAGTCTCCTAGAGGGAAACAGACCAGACACTGTGTTGAACTGGCCCTTACAGTCCCCTAGAGGGAAACAGACCAGACACTGTGTTGAACTGGCCCTTACAGTCCCCTAGAGGGAAACAGACCAGACACTGTGTTGAACTGGCCCTTACAGTCCCCTAGAGGGAAACAGACCAGACACTGTGTTGAACTTACAGTCCCCTAGAGGGAAACAGACCAGACACTGTGAGGGAAACAGACCAGACACTGTGAGGGAAACAGACCAGACACTGTGAGGGAAACAGACCAGACACTGTGAGGGAAACAGACCAGACACTGTGAGGGAAACAGACCAGACAAACAGATGGAAGAGGAGTTGACAGATTGCAAGCCAGCCAGCCAGACAGATAGATGGTAGGTAGGCAGGTGTAGGTAGGTAGGTAGACAGGTGTAGGTAGGTAGGTAGACAGGTGTAGGTAGGTAGGTAGACAGGTGTAGGTAGGTAGGTAGACAGGTGTAGGCAGGTGTAGGTGAGACAGGTGTAGGTAAGGTAGACAGTGGTAGGTAGGTAGGTAGGTAGTAGGTAGTAGGTAGTAGGTAGTACGGTGTAGGTAGGTAGACAGGTGTAGGTAGGTAGGTAGGTAGGTAGGTAGACAGGTTGGTAGTAGACCGCTAAGGAAAAACAGGTTGTAGGTAGGTAGACGAGGGTGTAGTGGTAGGTAGACAGGTAGGTAGTAGGTAACAGGTGTAGTAGGTAGGTAGGTGGTAGGGACGGTGTAGTAGGTAGTAGACAGGTTGTAGGTAGGTAGGTAGGTAGGTAGGTAGACAGGTGTAGGTAGTAGTGTAGGTAGTTAGGTAGGTAGGTAGGTAGGTAGGTAGACAGGTAGGTAGGTGTAGGTAGGTCCAGGTGTAGGTAAGGTAGGTAGACAGTGTAGAGTAGTAGGTAGGTAGGTAGGTAGACAGGTGTAGGTAGGTAGGTAGACAGGTGTAGGTAGGTAGACAGGTGTAGGTAGGTAGACAGGTGTAGGTAGGTAGACAGGTGTAGGTAGGTAGACAGGTAGACAGGTGTAGGTAGGTAGACAGGTGTAGGTAGGTAGGTAGACAGGTGTAGGTAGGTAGGTAGGTAGGTAGGTAGACAGGTGTAGGTAGGTAGACAGGTGTAGGTAGGTAGGTAGGTAGGTAGGTAGGTAGGTAGGTAGGTAGGTAGACAGGTGGTAGAATAGGTATGTAGGTAGTAGGTAGGTAGACAGGTGTAGGTAGTAGGTAGGTATGTAGTAGGAGGTAACATGTGTGGTAGGTAGACAGGTGTAGTAGGTAGGTAACAGGTGTAGGTAGTTAGGTAGACAGGTGTAGGTAGGTAGACAGTGTGTAGGTAGGTAGACGTGTAGGTAGGTAGAACAGGTGTAGGTATGTAACAGGTTAGTAGGTAGTAGGACAGGTGTAGGTAGGTAGGTAGACAGTGTAGTAGGTAGGACAGGTGTAGGTAGGTAGTAACAGGTGTAGTAGGTAACAGGTGTGTAGGTAGGTAGACAGGTGTAGGTAGGTAGGTAGACAGGTGTAGGTAGGTAGACAGGTGTAGGTAGGTAGGTAGACAGGTGTAGGTAGGTAGGTAGACAGGTGTAGGTAGGTAGACAGGTGTAGGTAGGTAGGTAGACAGGTGTAGGTAGGTAGACAGGTGTAGGTAGGTAGGTAGACAGTGTAGGGATGTAGACAGGTGTGGAAGGTAGGTAGAACAGTGTAGGTGGTAGGTAGGTAGGTAGACAGGTGTAGGTAGGTAGACAGGTGTAGGTAGGTAGACAGGTGTAGGTAGGTAGGTAGACAGGTGTAGGTAGGTAGCGGTTAGTAGACAGGTGTGGTAGGTAGGTAGACGGTGTAGGTAGGTAGGTGTAGGTAGACAGGTGGTATGTAGTAGGTAGGTAGGTAGTAGACAGTTTGTAGGTATGTAGACAGGTGTAGTTTAGGTAGACAGGTGTAGGTAGGTAGACAGGTGTAGGTAGGTAGGTAGACAGGTGTAGGAGGTAGGTAGACAGGTGTAGGTAGGTAGGTAGACAGGTGTAGGTAGGTTAAGACAGTGTTGGTAGGTAACAGGTAGTAGTAGGTAACAGGTGTAGGTATGGGTAGACTGGTGTAGATGGTAGACGTTGTAGGTAGTGTAGTAGACAGGTGTAGTAGCAGGTGTAGGTAGGTAGTACAGGTGTAGTAGGTAGACAGGTGTAGGGGTAGGTAGACAGGTGTAGGTAGGTAGTAGACAGGTGTAGGTAGGTAGAACAGGTGTAGGGTAGGTAGACAGGTGTAGGTAGGTAGGTAACAGGTGTAGGTATAGGTAGGTAGTGTAGACAGGTGTAGGTAGGTAGGTAGACAGGTGTAGGTGTAGGTAGGTAGACAGGTGTAGGTAGGTAGGTAGACAGGTGTAGGTAGGTAGGTAGACAGGTGTAGGTAGGTAGACAGGTGTAGGTAGGTAGGTAGACAGGTGTAGGTAGGTAGACAGGTGGTAGGTAGGTAGGTAGGTAGGTAGGTAGGTAGACAGGTGTAGGTAGGTAGGTAGACAGGTGTAGGTAGGTAGGTAGACAGGTGTAGGTAGGTAGGTAGACAGGTGTAGGTAGGTAGGGTAGACGGTGAGTGTAGGTGGTAGACAGGTGTAGGTAGGTAGGTGACAGGTGTAGGTAGGTAGGTAGACAGGTGTAGGTAGTAGTAGAGTGTAGAGCAGTAGTAGAGGTAGGTAGACAGGTGTAGGTAGGTAGGTAGACAGGTGTAGGTAGGTAGGTAGACAGGTGTAGGTAGACAGGTGTAGGTAGGTAGGTAGACAGGTGTAGGTAGGTAGGTAGACAGGTGTAGGTAGACAGGTGTAGGTAGGTAGACAGGTGTAGGTAGGTAGACAGGTGTAGGTAGGTAGGTAGGTAGGTAGGTAGGTAGGTAGACAGGTGTAGGTAGGTAGGTAGACAGGTGTAGGTAGGTAGGTAGACAGGTGTAGGTGTAGGTAGGTAGACAGGTGTAGGTAGGTAGGTAGACAGGTGTAGGTAGGTAGGTAGACAGGTGTAGGTAGACAGGTGTAGGTGTAGGTAGGTAGACAGGTGTAGGTAGGTAGGTAGACAGGTGTAGGTGTAGGTAGATAAGGTGTAGGTAGGTAGGTAGCGTGTAGGTAGGTAGGTAGACAGGTGTAGGTAGGTAGTAGACAGTGTAGGTAGTAGGTAGACAGGTGTAGGTAGAGTGGTGAGGTAGGTAGGACGGTGTAGGTAGGTAGTAGGTAGACAGGTTAGTAGACAGGTGTAGTAGGTAGGTAGACAGGTAGGTAGGTAGGTACGTGAGGTAACAGGTGTAGGTAGGTAGGTAACAGGTGTAGGTAGGTGGTAGCAGGTGTAGGACAGGTAGTAGTAGGTAGACAGGTGTAGGTAGTAGTAGAATGTAGGTAGTAGGTAGCGTGAGTGTAGGTACAGGTGTAGAGGTGAGACAGGTGAGGTGGTAGGTAGACAGGTGTAGGTGTAGGTAGGTAGACAGGTGTAGGTAGGTAGGCAGGTAGTATTTTCCTATTTCGTCCACTAGGTGGTAATTGTTCCACAACTTTCACATACAGTGTCTCTCTCCTACCATAGAGGTGCTGTATGGCCTTCCTGTCCATCCAGTTGATCTCGAAGCCTGATTCCTGGGGCAGGTAACTGGGTTGCATAATGGAGCCAGTACTGTAGACGTGAGGCAGGCCCAGGACGTGGCCTATCTCATGCACTGCCACCTGACGGGTGGAAAAACAACGGTAGAATTCAGGGTTCATTACATTTGACTAATTTACAGGAGCAATTAGGGTTAAGTACCTTGCTCAAGGGCACACCGACAGATTTATTCACCTCGTCGACTTGGGGACTCAAACCATTAACTTTTCAGTTACTGGCCCAACCACTAGGCTACCTGATAGTGCTCACTCAGCCCTGACAGTTAACCACTAGGCTACCTGATAGTTCTCACTCAGCCCTGACAGTTAACCACTAGGCTACCTGATAGTGCCCACTCAGCCATGACATTTAACCACTAGGCTACCTGATAGTTCTCACTCAGCCCTGACAGTTAACCACTAGGCTACCTGATAGTTCTCACTCAGCCCTGACAGTTAACCACTAGGCTACCTGATAGTGCTCACTCAGCCCTGACAGTTAACCACTAGGCTACCTGATAGTTCTCACTCAGCCCTGACAGTTAACCACTAGGCTACCTGATAGTGCTCACTCAGCCCTGACAGTAAACCACTAGGCTACCTGATAGTGCTCACTCAGCCCTGATAGTTAACCACTAGGCTACCTGATAGTGCTCACTCAGCCCTGACAGTTAACCACTAGGCTACCTGATAGTTCTCACTCAGCCATGACATTTAACCACTAGGCTACCTGATAGTGCTCACTCAGCCCTGACAGTTAACCACTAGGCTACCTGATAGTTCTCACTCAGCCATGACATTTAACCACTAGGCTACCTGATAGGTCTCACTCAGCCCTGACAGTTAACCACTAGGCTACCTGATAGTGCTCACTCAGCCCTGACAGTTAACCACTAGGCTACCTGATAGTCCTCACTCAGCCCTGACAGTTAACCACTAGGCTACCTGATAGTGCTCACTCAGCCCTGACAGTTAACCACTAGGCTACCTGATAGTTCTCACTCAGCCCTGACAGTTAACCACTAGGCTACCTGATAGTGCTCACTCAGCCCTGACATTTAACCACTAGGCTACCTGATATTTGTCACTCAGCCCTGACAGTTAACCACTAGGCTACCTGATAGTTCTCACTCAGCCATGACTTTAACCACTAGGCTACCTGATAGTTCCACTCGCCCTGACAGTTAACCACTAGCTACCTGATAGTGCTCACTCAGCCCTGACAGTTAACCACTAGGCTACCTGATAGTCTCACTCACCCTGACATTTAACCACTAGGCTACCTGATAGTTCTCACTCAGCCCTGACATTTAACCACTAGGCTACCTGATAGTTCTCACTCAGCCATGACATTTAACCACTAGGCTACCTGATAGTTCACACTCAGCCATGACAGTTAACCACTAGGCTACCTGATAGTTCTCACTCAGCCATGGCATTTAACCACTAGGCTACCTGATAGTCCTCACTCAGCCCTGACATTTAACCACTAGGCTACCTGATAGTTCTCACTCAGCCCTGACATTTAACCACTAGGCTACCTGATAGTTCTCACTCAGCCATGACATTTAACCACTAGGCTACCTGATAGTGCTCACTCAGCCCTGACATTTAACCACTAGGCTACCTGCCTCCTACCTGATAGTGCTCACTCAGCCCTGACATTTAACCACTAGGCTACCTGATAGTGCTCACTCAGCCCTGACAGTTATCCACTAGGCTACCTGCCTCCTACCTGATAGTTCTCACTCAGCCATGACATTTAACCACTAGGCTACCTGTCCCCTACCTGATAGTGCTCACTCAGCCCTGACAGTTAACCACTAGGCTACCTGATAGTTCTCACTCAGCCCTGACATTTAACCACTAGGCTACCTGTCTCCTACCTGATAGTTCTCACTCAGCCATGACATTTAACCACTAGGCTACCTGTCCCCTACCTGATAGTGCTCACTCAGCCCTGACAGTTAACCACTAGGCTACCTGATAGTTCTCACTCAGCCCTGACAGTTAACCACTAGGCTACCTGTCTCCTACCTGATAGTTCTCACTCAGCCATGACATTTATCCACTAGGCTACCTGATAGTGCTCACTCAGCCATGACATTTAACCACGAGGCTGCCTGTCTCCTACCTGATAGTGCTCACTCAGCCCTGAGGTTTTCTGGGTTTTCTAATATTTACATGAATGTAGTTTGTCTTATAAATGAACGCAGGGAAGGTAGGCAGGTACAACACAAATCACAAGTCCATCAGATATTACAGATAACCATCAGAATCAAAACATCCCACACTCACTTTGAGCAGGCTGATCCCACTGCCAGTGTTCGGTGCAGTAAAATGTTCATCGTCATCAAAGTGAATGTCTCCCAGGAACCAGGCGTGAGCAAACTCTCGGCCAGTACCATCGAACTTCTGGTTGCATCCCAAGTGTCTCCCTGCACGGTTGAAACACAACGAAAAGGACACACTATCTATCGTCATTGCCTCTACTAAATGTAAAGATATATTTTTTTTTTAAAGACCGATTTTCAGGGAAGATATAGTATAATGAAAGCCTGGTCCGTGATCTGTTTGTGCTGTCCTACCAGCTGGCAACAAGACAGCATATACAGGTCTGGGACCAGGCTAGAATAGATGCAATTTGTTCATAACATTCAATTCAACCCAAATACACAGGTAATATTGTCTAAACCAAGGGATGTGAGACAAGACTGGGTACCAGTCTGTTTTTGCTAACATTCCAGTCCTTGTACTCTGTGTCATTGCATTACAGGGACTGGTAAGGATAGGTATGTTAGCAGAAATGGACTGGTACCCAGGCTAATACGAGACCCACCTGTACCAAAACCCAGGCTGATGTCTACAAACTCCAGGGGAGAGGACGTGTCCTCTACAAACTCCAGAGGACACACCTCGCTCCACATCCTGAAGGCCAGGCTGATGATATGCCTCTGGTCCTGTATGGTCAGCTGACTGCTGTAACCCTCCCCTAGAAATTATTTTTAAAAGATATGCGAAGAAAAAGATATAAAAAGATATATACAAGGGACTCGACAGGACAAAGACGTCTGACTGCTACGCCATCTTGGATTCTAAAATGTAATCCTCCCCTATCAGCCTCATAGTAATCCTCCCCGATCAGCCTCATAGTAACCCTCACCTATCAGCGTCATAGTAACCCTCACCTATCAGCCTCATAGTAACCCTTACCTATCAGCCTCAAAGTAACCCTTACCTATCAGCCTCATAGTACCCCTCACCTATCAGCCTCATAGTAACCCTCACCTATCAGCCTCATAGTAACCCTCACCTATCAGCCTCATAGTAACCATTACATATCAGCATCATAGTAGCCCCCACCAATCAGCCTCATAGTAACCCTCACCTATCAGCCTCATAGTAACTCTCACCTATCAGCATCATAGTAACCCTTACCTATCAGCCTCATAGTAACCCTCACCTATAGCCTCTAGTAACTTCACCTATCAGCCTCATAGTAACCCTTACCTATCAGCCTCATAGTAACCCTCACCTATCAGTCTCATAGTAACCCTTACCTATCAGCCTCATAGTAACCCTTAACCTATCAGCCTCATAGTAACCCTCACCTATCAGCCTCATATTAACCCTTACCTATCAGTCTCATAGTAACCCTCACCTATCAGCCTCATAGTAACCCTCACCTATCAGCCTCATAGTAACCCTCACCTATCAGCCTCATAGTAACCCTCACCTATCAGCCTCATAGTAACCCTCACCTATCAGCCTCATAGTAACTCTCACCTATCAGCCTCATAGTAACCCTCGCCTATCAGCCTCATAGTAACCCTAACCAATCAGCCTCATAGTAACTCTTACCTATCAGCCTCATAGTAACTCTCACCTATCAGCCTCATAGTAACCCTTACCAATCAGCCTCATAGTAACCCTCAGCTATCAGTCTCATAGTAACCCTTACCTATCAGCCTCATAGTAACCCTCACCTATCAGCCTCATAGTAACCCTCACCTATCAGCCTCATAGTAACCCTTACCAATCAGCCTCATAGTAACCCTCACCTATCAGTCTCATAGTAACCCTTACCTATCAGCCTCATAGTAACCCTCACCTATCAGCCTCATAGTAACCCTTACCAATCAGCCTCATAGTAACCCTCACCTATCAGACTCATAGTAACCCTCACCTATCAGCCTCATAGTAACTCTCACCTATCAGCCTCATAGTAACCCTTACCTATCAGTCTCATAGTAACCCTTACCTATCAGCCTCATAGTAACCCTCACCTATCAGCCTCATAGTAACTCTCACCTATCAGCCTCATAGTAACCCTCACCTATCAGCCTCATAGTAACCCTCACCTATCAGCCTCATAGTAACCCTCACCTATCAGCCTCATAGTAACCCTCACCTATCAGCCTCATATTAACCCTTACCTATCAGCCTCATAGTAACCCTCACCTATCAGCGTCATAGTAACCCTCACCTATCAGCGTCATAGTAACCCTTACCAATCAGCCTCATAGTAACCCTCACCTATCAGCCTCATAGTAACCCTTACCTATCAGCCTCATAGTAATTCTCACCTATCAGCCTCATAGTAACCCTCACCTATCAGCCTCATAGTAACCCTCACCTATCAGACTCATAGTAACCCTAACCAATCAGCCTCATAGTAACTCTCACCTATCAGCCTCATAGTAACTCTCACCTATCAGCCTCATAGTAACCCTTGACAATCAGCCTCATAGTAACCCTCACCTATCAGACTCATAGTAACCCTCACCTATCAGTCTCATAGTAACCCTCACCTATCAGTCTCATAGTAACCCTTACCTATCAGCCTCATAGTAACCCTCACCTATCAGCCTCATAGTAACCCTCACCTATCAGCCTCATAGTAACCATTACCTATCAGTCTCATAGTAACCCTTACCAATCAGCCTCATAGTAACCCTCACCTATCAGCCTCATAGTAACCCTCACCTATCAGCCTCATAGTAACCCTCACCTATCAGCCTCATAGTAACCCTTACAAATCAGCCTCATAGTAACCCTCACCTATCAGTCTCATAGTAACCCTCACCTATCAGCCTCATAGTACCCTCACCTATCAGCCTCATGTAATCTCACCTATCAGCCTCATAGAACCCTTACCTATCAGCCTCATAGTATTCTCACCTATCAGCCTCATAGTAACCCTCACCTATCAGCCTCATAGTAACCCTCACTCATCACTCATAGTAACCCTAACCAATCAGCCTCATAGTAACTCTCACCTATCACCCAGTACTCTACATCTGATAACTCTCACTATCAGCCTCATATACCCTTACCAATCAGCCTCTAGTAACCCTCACCTATCAGACTCATAGTAACCCTCACCTATCAGTCTCATAGTAACCCTCACCTATCAGTCTCATAGTAACCCTTACCTATCAGCCTCATAGTAACCCTCACCTATCAGCCTCATAGTAACCCTCACCTATCAGCCTCATAGTAACCATTACCTATCAGTCTCATAGTAACCCTTACCAATCAGCCTCATAGTAACCCTCACCTATCAGCCTCATAGTAACCCTCACCTATCAGCCTCATAGTAACCCTCACCTATCAGCCTCATAGTAACCCTTACAAATCAGCCTCATAGTAACCCTCACCTATCAGTCTCATAGTAACCCTCACCTATCAGCCTCATAGTAACCCTCACCTATCAGCCTCATAGTAACTCTCACCTATCAGCCTCATAGTAACCCTCACCTATCAGCCTCATAGTAACCCTCACCTATCAGCCTCATAGTAACCCTCACCTATCAGCCTCATAGTAACCCTTACCTATCAGCCTCATAGTAACCCTCACCTATCAGCGTCATAGTAACCCTCACCTATCAGCGTCATAGTAACCCTCACCTATCAGCGTCATAGTAACCCTTACCAATCAGCCTCATAGTAACCCTCACCTATCAGCCTCATATTAACCCTTACCTATCAGCCTCATAGTAACTCTCACCTATCAGCCTCATAGTAACCCTCACCTATCAGCCTCATAGTAACTCTCACCTATCAGCCTCCACTTCAGCACCATTTTGGAGAATGCCATGTTTCCCCATGCACGTTTCCCCACATGTCTCTTCTGCCTCCGCTTAGACAGCAGTGAGGCCATGCGGATCTGATGCTGATGAGGTCTGTCATTAGCAGTGGTAGGAGGAGGGCTCTGATGAGGTCTGTCAGTAGCAGTGGTAGGAGGAGGGCTCTGATGAGGTCTATCAGTAGCAGTGGTAGGAAGAGGGTTCCGATGAGGTCTGTCATTAGCAGTGGTAGGAGGAGGGCTCTGACGCTGATGAGGTCTGTCAGTAGCAGTGGTAGGAGGGCTCTGACGGTGATGAGGTCTGTCAGTAGCAGTGGTAGGAGGAGGGTTCTGACGCTGATGAGGTCTGTCAGTAGCAGTGGTAGGAGGGCTCTGACGCTGATGAGGTCTGTCAGTAGCAGTGGTAGGAGGAGGGTTCTGACGCTGATGAGGTCTGTCAGTAGCAGTGGTAGGAGGAGGGTTCTGACGCTGATGAGGTCTGTCAGTAGCAGTGGTAGGAGGAGAGCTCTGACTCTGATGAGGTCTGTCAGTAGCAGTGGTAGGAGGAGGGCTCTGATGAGGTCTGTCAGTAGCAGTTGGAGGAAGAGGGCTCTGATGAGGTCTATCAGTAGCAGTGGTAGGAGGAGGGCTCCGATGAGGTCTGTCAGTAAAAGTGGTAGGAGGGCTCTGATGAGGTCTATCAGTAGCAGTGGTAGGAAGAGGACTCTGATGAGGTCTATCAGTAGCAGTGGTAGGAGGAGGGCTCCGATGAGGTCTGTCAGTCGCAGTGGTAGGAGGAGGGTTCTGACTCTGAGGTCTGTCAGTAGCAGTGGTAGGAGGAGGACTCTGATGAGGTCTATCAGTAGCAGTGGTAGGAGGAGGGCTCCGATGAGGTCTGTCAGTAGCAGTGGTAGGAGGAGGGCTCTGATGAGGTCTGTCAGTAGCAGTGGTAGGAGGAGGGCTCTGATGAGGTCTAGCAGTAGCAGTGGTGGAGGAGGGCTCTGATGAGGTCTGTCAGTAGCAGTGGTAGGAGGAGGGCTCTGATGAGGTCTGTCAGTAGCAGTGGTAGGAGGAGGGCTCTGATGAGGTCTGTCAGTAGCAGTGGTAGGAGGAGGGCTCTGATGAGGTCTGTCAGTAGCAGTTGGAGGAAGAGGGCTCTGATGAGGTCTATCAGTAGCAGTGGTAGGAGGAGGGCTCCGATGAGGTCTGTCAGTAAAAGTGGTAGGAGGAGGGCTCTGATGAGGTCTATCAGTAGCAGTGGTAGGAAGAGGACTCTGATGAGGTCTATCAGTAGCAGTGGTAGGAGGAGGGCTCTGATGAGGTCTGTCAGTAGCAGTGGTAGGAGGAGGGCTCTGATGAGGTCTGTCAGTAGCAGTGGTAGGAGGAGGGCTCCGATGAGGTCTGTCAGTAGCAGTGGTAGGAGGAGGGCTCTGATGAGGTCTGTCATTAGCAGTGGTAGGAGAAGGGCTCTGATGAGGTCTGTCAGTAGCAGTGGTAGGAGGAGGGCTCTGATGAGGTCTATCAGTAGCAGTGGTAGGAGGAGGGCTCTGATGAGGTCTGTCAGTAGCAGTGGTAGGAAGAGGGCTCTGATGAGGTCTGTCAGTAGCAGTGGCAGGAGGAGGGCTCTGATGAGGTCTATCAGTAGCAGTGGTAGGAAGAGGGCTCTGATGAGGTCTATCAGTAGCAGTGGTAGGAGGAGGGCTCCGATGAGGTCTGTCAGTAGCAGTGGCAGGAGGAGGACTCTGATGAGGTCTGTCAGTAGCAGTGGCAGGAAGAGGGGTCTGATGAGGTCTATCAGTAGCAGTGGTAGGAAGAGGGCTCTGATGAGGTCTATCAGTAGCAGTGGTAGGAAGAGGGCTCTGATGAGGTCTGTCAGTAGCAGTGGCAGGAGGAGGGCTCTGATGAGGTCTGTCAGTAGCAGTGGTAGGAAGAGGGCTCTGATGAGGTCTGTCAGTAGCAGTGGTAGGAGGAGGGCTCTGATGAGGTCTGTCAGTAGCAGTGGTAGGAAGAGGGCTCTGATGAGGTCTGTCAGTATCAGTGGTAGGAGGAGGGCTCTGATGAGGTCTGTCAGTAGCAGTGGTAGGAGGAGGGCTCTGATGAGGTCTGTCATTAGCGGTGGTAGGAGAAGGGCTCTGATGAGGTCTGTCAGTATCAGTGGTAGGAGGAGGGCTCTGATGAGGTCTGTCAGTATCAGTGGTAGGAGGAGGGCTCTGATGAGGTCTGTCAGTAGCAGTGGTAGGAGGAGGGCTCTGATGAGGTCTGTCAGTAGAAGTGGTAGGGTTGTTCACTGTGTGACTGTGTGTGTTGCTGTTATTCCCTGTGTTGTTTATAGCAGAACCATTGAGAGTATCACCTACTGGGTCATAATATTCTGTTGTGCTACTGGCAGATATATCATCTTTGTAGGTACTAATAGTGCTATTAAAAATGTCACTGAATGTATTGTCAGTCTCTGTATAGTTTCCATCAGTGCCATTAGAAAGATCAGTGAATATGTTATTGTCCCCTGTGTAATCAGTAGCAGAGCCATTTAAAACACCACTGAATGTATTGTTAAAGTATTCTGAGGTGTCTGTGTTCTTATGCGTTCTTGTTACTAGTTAGCGAGGTGTCTGTGTTCTTAGTTAGCGAGGTGTCTGTGTTCTTAGTTAGCGAGGTGGCTGTGTTCTTAGTTAGCGAGGTGTCTGTGTTCTTAGTTAGCGAGGTGTCTGTGTTCTTAGTTAGCGAGGTGTCTGTGTTCTTAGTTAGCGAGGTGGCTGTGTTCTAGTTAGCGTGTCTGTTGTTACGAGGTGTCGTGTTCTTAGTTAGCGAGGTGTCTGTGTTCTTAGTTAGCGAGGTGTCTGTTTTTCTTAGTTAGCGAGGTGTCTGTGTTCTTAGTTAGCGAGGTGTCTGTGTTCTTAGTTAGCAAGATGTCTGTGTCTTAGTTGCGAGGTGGTGTGTTCTAGTTAGCGAGGTGTCTGTGTTCTTAGTAGCGAGGTGTCTGTGTTCTTAGTTAGCGAGGTGTCTGTGTTCTTAGTTAGCGAGGTGTCTGTGTTCTTAGTTAGCGAGGTGTCTGTGTTCTTAGTTAGCGAGGTGTCTGTGTTCTTAGTTAGCGAGGTGTCTGTGTTCTTAGTTAGCGAGGTGGCTGTGTTCTTAGTTAGCGAGGTGTCTGTGTTGATTCCAAGTGCTGAGTTGGTGGAGTTGTGTACTTCATCAGTAGCATCATCAGTCTCCTTATCCGGGACCCCACATCTAGGCTTGTTCATGGCAGCCTTGGTGGCGTCATCAAACAGCCCTGTGACAGACAAGCCGGACACCATCTGGAACTCTCTGAGAGCTGAGATGAAGGCTTGGCTTTCAGTGGGATTTGGAGAGTCTTCATCATCATCGTCATCATCAGTCTCTGCACGTGACAACGATGAGTCTCCCTCCTGTATCCCAGATAGGTCTTCCTCGCCAGGAAAGTCTTCATCGTTAGAAATGCCTGTTGATTCTTCAAACTGGAGCTCCTCCCAGTTCACTGGTCTTATGAAGCCATACCTTGAGAGAAAGAGCTGGAAATGGCATGTGGTTAAAACAGCTTGTAGAACAAACACCTCTAGAACATCCTACAGGTAATGGTGTAATAACCTAGTCTGGGTACCG
>NW_024061135.1:108506-193260 GCF_016432855.1 Salvelinus namaycush
ACAGACTAGGTTATTACACCATTACCTGTAGGATGTTCTAGAGGTGTTTGTACAAGCTGTTTAACCACATGCCATTTCCAGCTCTTTCTCTCAAGGTATGGCTTCATAAGACCAGTGAACTGGGAGGAGCTCCAGTTTGAAGAATCAACAGGCATTTCTAACGATGAAGACTTTCCTGGCGAGGAAGACCTATCTGGGATACAGGAGGGAGACTCATCGTTGTCACGTGCAGAGACTGATGATGACGATGACGATGAAGACTCTCCAAATCCCACTGAAAGCCAAGCCTTCATCTCAGCTCTCAGAGAGTTCCAGATGGTGTCCGGCTTGTCTGTCACAGGGCTGTTTGATGACGCCACCAAGGCTGCCATGAACAAGCCTAGATGTGGGGTCCCGGATAAGGAGACTGATGATGCTACTGATGAAGTACACAACTCCACCAACTCAGCACTTGGAATCAACACAGACACCTCGCTAACTAAGAACACAGCCACCTCGCTAACTAAGAACACAGCCACCTCGCTAACTAAGAACACAGCCACCTCGCTAACTAAGAACACAGACACCTCGCTAACTAAGAACACAGACAACTCGCTAACTAAGAACACAGACACCTCGCTAACTAAGAACACAGACACCTCGCTAACTAAGAACACAGACACCTCGCTAACTAAGAACACAGCAACCCTATAAGAACACAGCACCTCGCTAACAGAACACAGACACTCGCAACTAAGAACACAGACACCTCGCTAACTAAGAACACAGACACCTCGTAACTAAGAACACAGACACCTCGCTAACTAAGAACACAGACACCTCGCTAACTAAGAACACAGACCTCGCTAACTAAGAACACAGACACCTCGCTAACTAAGAACACAGCCACCTCGCTAACTAAGAACACAGACACCTCGCTAACTAAGAACACAGCCACCTCGCTAACTAAGAACACAGACACCTCGCTAACTAAGAACACAGACACCTCGCTAACTAAGAACACAGACACCTCGCTAACTAAGAACACAGACACCTCAGAATACTTTAACAATACATTCAGTGGTGTTTTAAATGGCTCTGCTACTGATTACACAGAGGACAATAACATATTCACTGACCTTTCTAATGGCACTGATGGAAACTATACAGAGACTGACAATACATTCAGTGACACGTTTAATAGCAGTGTTAGTACCTACAAACATGATATATCTGCCAGCAGCACAACAGAATATTACGACCCAGTAGGTGATACTCTCAATGGTTCTGCTATAAACAACACAGGGAATAACAGCAACACACACAGTCACACAGTGAACAACCCGACCACTGCTACTGACAGACCTCATCAGAGCCCTCCTCCTACCACTGCTACTGACAGACCTCATCAGAGCCCTCTTCCTACCACTGCTACTGACAGACCTCATCAGAGCCCTCCTCCTACCACTGCTACTGATAGACCAATTCCTCTAGTCTGGGTACCAGTCCTCTAGTCTGGGTACCAGTCCTCTAGTCTGGGTTCCAGTCTGTTTAGATAACATTCCTCTAGTCTGGGTACCAGTCCTCTAGTCTGGGTACCAGTCCTCTAGTCTGGGTTCCAGTCTGTTTAGATAGCATTCCACTAGTCTGGTTACCACTATGTTTAGATAACATTCCTCTAGTCTGGGTACCAGTCTGTTTAGATAACATTCCTCTAGTCTGGGTACCAGTCTGTTTAGATAACATTCCACTAGTCTGGTTACCACTATGTTTAGATAACATTCCACTAGTCTGGTTACCACTATGTTTAGATAACATTCCACTAGTCTGGGTACCAGTCCTCTAGTCTGGGTACCAGTCTGTTTAGATAACATTCCTCTAGTCTGGGTACCAGTCCTCTAGTCTGGGTACCAGTCCTCTAGTCTGGGTACCAGTCTGTTTAGATAACATTCCACTAGTCTGGGTACCAGTCCTCTAGTCTGGGTACCAGTCTGTTTAGATAACATTCCTCTAGTCTGGGTACCAGTCCTCTAGTCTGGGTACCAGTCCTCTAGTCTGGGTACCAGTCCTCTAGTCTGGGTACCAGTCTATTTAGATAACATTCCTCTAGTCTGGGTACCAGTCTGTTTAGATAACATTGCTCTAGTCTGGTTACCAGTCCTCTAGTCTGGGTACCAGTCTGTTTAGATAACATTCCACTAGTCTGGGTACCAGTCCTCTAGTCTGGGTACCAGTCCTCTAGTCTGGGTACCAGTCTGTTTAGATAACATTCCTCTAGTCTGGGTACCAGTCTGTTTAGATAACATTCCTCTAGTCTGGTTACCAGTCCTCTAGTCTGGGTACCAGTCTGTTTGGATAACATTCCTCTAGTCTGGTTACCAGTCCTCTAGTCTGGGTACCAGTCTGTTTAGATAACATTCCTCTAGTCTGGGTACCAGTCCTCTAGTCTGGTTACCACTATGTTTAGATAACATTCCTCTAGTCTGGGTACCAGACCTCTAGTCTGGGTACCAGTCTGTTTAGATAACATTCCACTAGTCTGGGTACCAGTCTGTTTAGATAACATTCCTCTAGTCTGGGTACCAGTCCTCTAGTCTGGGTACCAGTCCTCTAGTCTGGGTACCAGTCTGTTTAGATAACATTCCTCTAGTCTGGGTACCAGTCTGTTTAGATAACATTCCTCTAGTCTGGGTACCAGTCTGTTTAGATAACATTCCTCTAGTCTGGGTACCAGTCTGTTTAGATAACATTCCTCTAGTCTGGGTACCAGTCCTCCAGTCTGGGTACCAGTCTGTTTAGATAACATTCCACTAGTCTGGGTACCAGTCCTCTAGTCTGGGTACCAGTCCTCTAGTCTGGGTACCAGTCTGTTTAGATAACATTCCTCTAGTCTGGGTACCAGTCTGTTTAGATAACATTCCACTAGTCTGGGTACCAGTCCTCTAGTCTGGGTACCAGTCTGTTTAGATAACATTCCTCTAGTCTGGGTACCAGTCTGTTTAGATAACATTCCACTAGTCTGGGTACCAGTCCTCTAGTCTGGGTACCAGTCCTCTAGCCTGGGTACCAGTCCTCTAGTCTGGGTACCAGTCTGTTTAGATAACATTCCACTAGTCTGGGTACCAGTCCTCTAGTCTGGGTACCAGTCTGTTTAGATAACATTCCACTAGTCTGGGTACGAGTCCTCTAGTCTGGGTACCAGTCTGTTTAGATAACATTCCACTAGTCTGGGTACCAGTCCTCTAGTCTGGGTACCAGTCCTCTAGTCTGGGTACCAGTCTGTTTAGATAACATTCCACTAGTCTGGCTACCAGTATGTTTAGATAATATTCCACTAGTCTGGCTACCAGTCTAGGATGATCTACTTCCTATCCAGATCTTGTCTTTTATTATCTATTATCTAAGTTGTCTACTTCCAACCCAGATCCAGAGGGTCTGATGCAGTCGCTAGAGGAGCTGGATTACCTCGCGGCATTGGACGACAATGGGAACCTATCAGAGATCGGGATCATAATCTCTGAGTTGCCATTGGACGCTCAGATGGCCAAGGCTCTGCTGGCGTCCTGTGAGTTTGATTGTGTGAACGAGGCGGTGACCATCGCAGCTATGCTATCAGGTATGTAGTTTCCACTCTTACAACCTTTGGCCCATTTTAGTTAAGATTTTATTTGATTCACTCAGGGTGGATTGCACCAACATGGATTAACTCAAAGTCATTTGACAGAAAAGTGCAATTAATTTCATCCTCAGCCTGAAGTGAAAAGTCACTTTGCTGGCTAGCCTGCAATGAGCAGTGCTGGTCTGTTTCCATAGAATTACAACATATTGCTATGGTGAATCCATTAGGACACCTGTCACTGATCATAGTTTAGTGATTTAACCTTAGATTAACTAATCCAGTTTTAAAATTAAGTGGTGTAACACTGATGAATTTTAAACCTAGATTTACTAAATCTAGTTTATGTCTAATCTAAAATGGATTTAAACCATGTTGGAGCAGCACACCCTCCGTGTCTTGTAATGGGGTTAAACCCTCACGCTTATGTTTACATCCATAACGCCTTTATAACCGCTACTGAATATATTACAATATCCATCATAAACAGTCTTAACCATTATGGACAACTTTATCGGCATCTCTGACCTTTTGAATGTATAATCTGCCAGACAGTATAATCTGCCATATGTTGAATAGCTGAACATCACATTTGCACCTAATAAAATACTGATCACTTGGAGAGAGAGAGAGAAATAAAGTTTTACCTCTGCAGTATCCTTGTCTGTTATGAACTCAGCCTGGTGAGAGGAGGAGATCTGTAGATCGGAATGATCCCGACTGTGGAAGAGTTTCTCTGCATCAGTGGAGCCAATGCTGGTCAACAATAATACATTTATCAGCTGGAGTAAAGTCAGCATCGTGGGTTGTTGCGGTGTGTCTTGACACGGGTCAGTTTGCTGGGGGGGAGAGAGAGATAATGACCCACTGAAGAGCGAATCTTGTCCTCAACCAAAATATAAAGGCTCTTTTCCAAAGTTACGCCCTTTAACGTGACACACTTTGAAGTTTTACAGAGTATCGACACTTCAATAAAGTACATTTGACTCGCAATACGCACTTAGCTGTGAAAGGTAAACATCTCTTCTATTTAAAGCGGCTGCTAAATAAAATGTTGACCAAATGTGTGACTAACGCTTCACTGGTTACTAATGGATACTGGTTACTAATGGATACGGGGCGGTTTTAACTGTTGGCCTTTCATCTCCGACAGTCAAGGGCGGGAAAATAGCCACGCGACTCCCGCCCAGGAACAACACCTGTTTGGAACGCATGGCGCGCGTCTCTCCCCCCAGCTCGATTTATTGTTTAAAAAAAACGGCCATAAATAAATCAATTATCACCATTTCAACATATTGTTAAAGCCATGCACTAATTGTTCAATGTGTGCTCCTTTTTCATATATATATATATATATATCAATGTGTGCTCCTTTTTCATATATATATATATATACATTTATTTAACCTTTATTTAACTAGGCAAGTCAGAATAAATTCTTATTTACAATGAAGGCCTACCGGGGAACAGCGGTTTAACTACCTTGTTCAGGGGCAGAACGACAGATGTTTACCTTGTCAGCTGTCAGCTCGGGGATTAAACACTAACCACTAGGCTACCTGCCTAGTGTGGCACAATAAAATAATTGTCTCAATGTTTTACCATAAAAACAATACTTCCATCAGCTCAGTGTATTCACAAGTTTATAAGAGCATGATTTGATACATTCAGTGTCAACAAATAGGCATAAAGCATTACAATATCTGGTGCACAACAACACATGACAATATAATAAATATACAGATGGTTAACGGAATCAAAATATGACATAAAAAGCCACAAATAATAGCAAATACTTCAGGGAGATAAATCAATCCCAAAGAATGCAATACCACAATCCATTTCACAGAGGTTGATTGAGAAAGTGATGGGGGACGGATCACGTTTTCAGGTTGGTTTGTGGTCTGTCTCGTCAGTCTGTCACTGTAGAGCCTTTGCTATCCCTGTGGCTAGGTGCTCAGCTGTAGGTTTGTCTGCTGAGCAGCTGACCGATAGCCCCTCTGCTGTCATGGCATCTGCTGTGGTGGGTCCTATGGCTGCAAACTGGAAGACAACACAACATTAAGTTCAATTGTATTGGCAGTATAATAGCAATCACAAGCTCCAAGAAGATATCCGCAGTCACTTAAAGTTACATCGGAAAAAAAAAAGGAACGTTTTTTTTTTACCTTGATCTGCTTCAGTTGTTGACCTGACAGTCTTCTCACCGTTTCCAAACAGAACTTGACTCCCGACGGGCTGAAGAAAGCAATGCTGGCTGGAACACCCTGTGTGTGGACAGACCCCAAACCGTGATGATTAGTGGTATAACTGTTTCCGAACGATAACAACATCACAACGGATATATGGGATAGTGTTTTGAGGGGAAAAGTCCCGCTTGTTGACGCTTCCTGTACCTGCTCTGTAAAATGGTTCTTTAGGTTCTTCTCCAGGTCAGGATGTTGCGCTGTCTGATAAACCATCAGAGTGTCTAGAGGAACTCCTAAAAAAAAAAAAAAAAAAACGAAATGAATGTCACCTATGGTATTAGATACTACCTTGTAAATAGTAGAGTATTCATGGGTATTAAAAAATATGAGTTATAATGCATTTAAGTAAGTCGTAATAAAGGAAACTTACCGTTTTCCCTCAAAGCAGTAGGTAAAACTTCTCTTTTAATGGAACCACAGGGGAAGAGAAGTGGTAATATATTGGTGTCCTCTCCTATATCGAGCCAGAATGTGGCTAACGTTAGCTAGCTCAATATAAAACACATCATGCAACAATTTCAAAGATTTTACTGAGTTACAGTTCATAAAACGAAATCAGTCAATTGAAATAAATTAATCTATGGATTTCACATAACTGGGAATACAGGTATGCATTTGTTGGTCGCAGATACCTTTAAAAGAAAAAGGTTAGTGGCGTGGATCAGAAAACCAGTCCGTATCTGGTGTGACCATCGTTTTTTCTTATGCAGCGCGACACATCTCCTTCACACAGAGTTCACCAGGCTGTTGATTGTGGCCTGTGGAATGTTGTCCCAGTCCTCTTCAATGGCTGTGCGAAGTTGCTGGATATTTGTGGGAACTGGAACTCGTTGTCGTACACGTCGATCCAGAGCAT
Organism: Salvelinus namaycush; assembly: GCF_016432855.1. Classification (NCBI taxonomy): domain Eukaryota; kingdom Metazoa; phylum Chordata; class Actinopteri; order Salmoniformes; family Salmonidae; genus Salvelinus; species Salvelinus namaycush. Next base: position 115,207 of record NW_024061135.1, read on the forward strand.
CCCAAACATGCTCAAACAGGTGACATGTCTGGTGAGTATGCAGTAGGCCATGGAAGAACTGGGACATTTTCAGCTTCCAGGAAATGTGTACAGATCCTTGTGACATGGTGCTGTGCATTATCATGCTGAAACATGAGGTGATGTTGACTGATGAATGGAACGACAATGGACCTCAGGATCTCATCACGGTATCTCCCTGCATTAAAATTTCCATCGATAAAATGCAATTGTGTTCGTTGTCTGTATCTTATGCCTGCCCATACTATAACCCCACCGCCACAATGGGGCACTCTGTTCACAACGTTGACATCAGCAAACTGCTCGCCCACACAACTCTGTCTGCCATCTGCCCGGTACAGTTGAAACCGGGATTCATCCGTGAAGAGAACACTTCTCCAGCGTGCCAGTGGCCATCGAACGTGAGCATTTTCCCACTGAAGTCGATTATGACGCCAAACTGCAGTCAGGACAAGACCCTGGTGAGGATAACGTGCACGCAGATGAGCTTGTGAGGCCGGTTGGACGTACTGCCAAATTCTCTAAAACAACACTGGAGGCGGCTTATGGTAGAGAAATTAACATTAAATTATCTGGCAACAGCTCTGGTGGACATTCCTGCAGTCAGCATACCAATTGCACGCTCCCTCAAAACTTAACACATCTGTGGCATTGTGCTGTGTGACAAAACTGGGTTATCGTGGCAACAGAGAAATGTTCACTAACAGGGATGTAAACAAATTTGTGCACAAAATTTGAGAGAAATAAGCTTTTTGTGTGTATGGAACATTTATGGGATCTTTTATTTCAACTCATGAAACGTGGGACCAACGCTTTGCATGTTGCGTTTATATTGTTGTTCGGTGTCGTTGCGTTTAAAAAGGTAAATGACTGTCGTACGTTGAAGGATGAGTCGGGAGAGAACGTCTGCAGTCCCAGTGTCCTCTCCCAGGGGGATCAGACCTAGGTCTCCCACTACGGAAGAAAAACAGACAACTGATTACTGAAATACAATACCAAACAGAAACCTACTTTTCATCTTATGACATTAATACATGTAGTAGTTTATATTAATACATTAGTAGTTTATGACATTAATACATTAGTAGTCATTATGACATTAATACATTAGTATTCATTATGATATTAATAAATGTAGTAGTTTATGATATTAATACATTAGTAGTTTATGATATTAATACATACAGTAGTTTATATTAATATATTAGTAGTTTATGATATTAATACATTAGTAGTTTATGATATTAATACATTAGTATTCATTATGACATTAATACATGTAGTAGTTTATGATATGAATACATGTAGTAGTTTATATTAATATATTAGTAGTTTGACATTAATACATTAGTAGTTTATGATATTAATACATGTAGTAGTTTATGACATTAATACATTAGTAGTTTATGACATTAATACATTAGTAGTTTATGACATTAATACATTAGTATTCATTATGATATTAATAAATGTAGTAGTTTATGATATTAATACATTAGTAGTTTATGATATTAATAAATGTAGTAGTTTATGACATTAATACATTAGTAGTTTATGATATGAATACATTAGTAGTTTATGACATTAATACATTAGTAGTTTATGATATTAATACATTAGTAGTTTATGATATTAATACATTAGTATTCATTATGATATTAATACATTAGTAGTTTATGACATTAATACATTAGTAGTTTATGATATTAATACATTAGTAGTTTATGATATTAATACATTAGTAGTTTATGATATTAATACATTAGTATTCATTATGATATTAATACATTAGTAGTTTATGATATTAATAAATGTAGTAGTTTATGATATTAATACATTAGTAGTCATTATGCTACACAGGAATGAACACCCTATACATTCTCAGAACGTGTTTTGGTGCAGGTAACAGTTCAACACAGTCAAACTTTAACGTTTCAGCTAACAGAACAACCCTGTAAATTCCTTCCCAATAATCAGAGGTCAACGGAAAAGTACAGACACCAAGAGAGTATTGCACCTGCCACCTGCCCTCTATAAAGACAGGCAACAAGGTGTCAGTAAACTGTCACTTGTGGAAAAGTCCTTTCCAGCTGACTGCAGGCTAGTGGTAACATGGTTAACACGTTACTGTGACATCCAGGTGTCTGCCACACATACTGTATCTAGTACCATCTCATTAAAGGCCCACTCTGTGATATTTACAGCTTCTTTTTTTTTTTATTACACTCAGTTGCCAGTTTATTAGGTACACCATCCCGTTCACAAAAAACGGTTCTCTCCTACAGACAGTGAGTCACGTGGCCGTGGCTTGCTATATAAAGCAGGCAGACAGGCATCGATGCTTCAGTTACTGTTTCGATTGAACGTTAGAACGGGAAAAACAAGTTGCCTAAACGACTTTGAGCGTGTAATGGTCGTTGGTGCCAGACGCGCCGGTTCCAGCATCTCAGAAACGGCCGCCCTCCTGGGCATTTCAGGCACTACAGCGACTAAGGGTTTAGCGACGATGGTACCAACAAACAAACAACATCCAGTCAGCGGCAGTGCTGTGGGTGAAAACAGATCGTTGATGACGGTTCGGGAAGAGAATGGCGAGAACGGTGCATTCTAACAGGTCGGCCTCCAAACAGGCAAATAACGGCGCAGTTCAACGGTGGTGTGCAGAACAGCATCTTGGGAACGTGCAACTCTCTGTCCTTGTCACAGATGGGCTGTTGCAGCAGATGACTAGGGCTGTTGCGGCAGATGACTAGGGCTGTTGCGGCAGATGACTAGGGCTGTTGCGGCAGATGACCAGGGCTGTTGCGGCAGATGACCAGGGCTGTTGCGGCAGATGACCAGGGCTGTTGCGGCAGATGACCAGGGCTGTTGCGGCAGATGACCAGGGCTGTTGCGGCAGATGACCAGGGCTGTTGCGGCAGATGACCAGGGCTGTTGCGGCAGATGACCAGGGCTGTTGCGGCAGATGACCAGGGCTGTTGCGGCAGATGACTAGGGCTGTTGCGGCAGATGACCAGGGCTGTTGCGGCAGATGACCAGGGCTGTTGCGGCAGATGACTAGGGCTGTTGCAGCAGATGACTAGGGCTGTTGCAGCAGATGACTAGGGCTGTTGCAGCAGATGACTAGGGCTGTTGCAGCAGATGACTAGGGCTGTTGCAGCAGATGACCTGGGCTGTTGCAGCAGATGACCTGGGCTGTTGCAGCAGATGACTAGGGCTGTTGCAGCAGATGACTAGGGCTGTTGCAGCAGATGACTAGGGCTGTTGCAGCAGATGACTAGGGCTGTTGCAGTGACCTTATTACTTCCACACTGGCAGTCATGAGTCATGACCGCAGTACATTTCCACATGACCGTAGATGGACATGCTTTAGTAGTACCCAACCTGCTGACAGACCATCAAGGTCCTAATGGACTGGTACTCAGGGCTCTATTGTCCCTCCATCAGGTCCTAATGACCTGGTACTCAGGGCTCTATTGTCCCTCCATCAGGTCCTAATGGCCTGGTACTCAGGGCTCTACTGTCCCTCCATCAGGTCCTAATGGACTGGTACTCAGGGCTCTATTGTCCCTCCATCAGGTCCTAATGGACTGGTACTCAGGGCTCTACTGTCCCTCCATCAGGTCCTAATGGCCTGGTACTCAGGGCTCTATTGTCCATCCATCAGGTCCTAATGGCCTGGTACTCAGGGCTCTATTGTCCCTCCATCAGGTCCTAATGGACTGGTACTCAGGGCTCTACTGTCCCTCCATCAGGTCCTAATGGCCTGGTACTCAGGGCTCTATTGTCCATCCATCAGGTCCTAATGGCCTGGTACTCAGGGCTCTATTGTCCCTCCATCAGGTCCTAATGGACTGGTACTCAGGGCTCTACTGTCCCTCCATCAGGTCCTAATGGCCTGGTACTCAGGGCTCTATTGTTCATCCATCAGGTCCTAATGGCCTGGTACTCAGGGCTCTATTGTCCCTCCATCAGGTCCTAATGGCCTGGTACTCAGGGCTCTACTGTCCCAGTTGAAAACAGTTGGCCTAACTTACTTTTTAAAACTCACCTCACTGTGATGATCAATGTGAAGAAAGACGTTCAACAGCAGGTTGAAACAGTGTAAAACATGGTTGATGTGGATGTTGTTTCAAAGCCTAACAACAACGAAATGGACAGCACTTTCTAAAGGTGATAAATCATTCAAAAACATCCATACGTATATTAGAGCTTATGCATATAGGCTTATGAACTTGTATTTGATTTTGAATTGCCTAGTAATGGGAATTTAAAAAATATATTTTAATAATTAATTGGGCGACACATTACCTTTTTATATGTATTTCTCAGCTGCTCATAATATGCGCCGCTATAAAACCCAACTACAACACGGACCGGTGGGAAAACTCACGGCCTCCATTCACTATTAGAGTGCATACAAATGACATGTGTTTTCCCCCTGCCCCCTATCCCTGTTCCTGCCCCCTGTTCCTGTCCCTGTTCCTGTTCCTGTTCCTGTCCCTATCCCTGCCCCCTATCCCTGTTCCTGCCCCCTGTCCCTGTTCCTGTCCCTGTTCCTGTTCCTGTTCCTGTCCCTGTCCATGTTCCTGTTCCTGTCCCTGTTCCTGTTCCTGTCCATGTTCCATGTTCCTGTCCCTGTCCCTGTTCCTGTCCCCTGTTCCTGTCCCTGTTCCTGTTCCTGTCCCTGTCCCCTGTTCCTGTCCCTGTCCCCTGTTCCTGTTCCTGTCCCCTGTTCCTGTCCCTGTTCCAGTCCCTGTCCCTGTCCCTGTTCCTGCCCCCTGTTCCTGCCCCCTGTTCCTGTTCCTGTCCCTGTTCCTGTCCATGTTCCTGTCCCTGTCCCTGTTCCTGTTCCTGTTCCATGTTCATGTTCCTGTCCCTGTCCCTGTTCCTGTTCCATGTCCCTGTCCCTGTCCCTGTTCCTGTCCCTGTTCCTGTCCATGTTCCTGTTCCATGTTCCTGTCCCTGTTCCTGTCCCTGTTCCATGTCCCTGTTCCTGTTCCATGTCCCTGTTCCTGTTCCATGTTCCTGTCCCTGTTCCTGTCCCTGTTCCTGCCCCTGTTCCTGTTCCATGTTCCTGTCCATGTTCCATGTTCCTGTCCCTGTTCCATGTCCCTGCCCCCTGTTCCTGCCCCCTGTCCCTGTTCCTGTTCCATGTTCCTGTCCCTGTTCCTGTCCATGTTCCATGTTCCTGCCCCTGTTCCTGTTCCTGTCCATGTTCCTGTCCCTGCCCCCTGTCCCTGCCTCCTGTCCCTGTCCCCTGTTCCTGCCCCCTGTTCCTGTCCCCTGTTCCTGTCCCCTGTCCCTGCCCCCTGCCCCCTGTTCCTGTCCCTGCCCCCTGTTCCTGTCCCCTGTTCCTGCCCCCTGTCCCTGCCCCCTGTCCCTGCCCCCTGTCCCTGCCCCCTGTTCCTGCCCCCTGTCCCTGCCCCCTGTTCCTGTCCCTGCCCCTGTTCCTGCCCCCTGTTCCTGTCCCCTGTCCCTGTCCCTGTCCCCTGTCCCTGCCCCCTGTCCCTGTCCCCTGTTCCTGCCCCCTGTCCCTGCCCCCTGTCCCTGCCCCCTGTTCCTGTCCCTGTTCCTGTCCCCTGTCCCTGTTCCTGTCCCTGCCCCCTGTCCCCTGTCCCTGCCCCCTGTTCCTGTCCCTTCCCCCTGTCCCTGCCCCCTGTCCCTGTCCCCTGTCCCTGCCCCCTGTTCCTGTCCCTGTCCCTGCCCCCTGTTCCTGTCCCCTGTCCCTTGTCCCCTGTCCCCTGTCCCCTGTCCCTGCCCCCTGTTCATGTCCCTGTTCCTGTCCCTGTTCCTGCCCATTGATAAATGACCCATTCTAAATCGAAACAATTTTGACATATTAGTAAAGACAAGATTTAAATGGAGAATAGTCTGGTGGGTGAAAATATGACCACTTGATGACAGAACAGCGTGTGCAGCCTGAGGCAAGGAACAAGAGCACAAGCTTTTTCCAGACGACCACAGCCTTACAGACGACCACAGCCCTACAGACGACCACAGCCCTACAGACGACCACAGCCTTACAGACGACCACAGCCTTACAGACGACCACAGCCCTACAGACGACCACAGCCCTACAGACGACCACAGCCCTACAGACGACCACAGCCCTACAGACGACCACAGCCTTACAGACGACCACAGCCCTACAGACGACCACAGCCCTACAGACGACCACAGCCCTACAGACGACCACAGCCCTACAGACGACCACAGCCCTACAGACGACCACAGCCCTACAGACGACCACAGCCCTACAGACGACCACAGCCCTACAGACGACCACAGCCCTACAGACGACCACAGCCCTACAGACGACCACAGCCCTACAGACGACCACAGCCCTACAGACGACCACAGCCCTACAGGCGACCACAGCCCTACAGGCGACCACAGCCCTACAGGCGACCACAGCCCTACAGGCGACCACAGCCCTACAGACGACCACAGCCCTACAGACGACCACAGCCTTACAGACGACCACAGCCCTACAGACGACCACAGCCCTACATACGACCACAGCCCTACAGACGACCACAGCCCTACAGACGACCACAGCCCTACAGACGACCACAGCCCTACAGACGACCACAGCCCTACAGACGACCACAGCCCTACAGACGACCACAGCCCTACAGACGACCACAGCACTACAGGCGACCACAGCCCTACAGGCGACCACAGCCTTACAGGCGACCACAGCCCTACAGACGACCACAGCCCTACAGACGACCACAGCCTTACAGACGACCACAGCCTTACAGACGACCACAGCCCTACAGACGACCACAGCCCTACAGACGACCACAGCCCTACAGACGACCACAGCCCTACAGACGACCACAGCCCTACAGACGACCACAGCCCTACAGACGACCACAGCCCTCCCGACGACCACAGCCCTCCCGACGACCACAGCCCTCCCGACGACCACAGCCCTACAGACGACCACAGCCCTACCGACGACCACAGCCTTACAGACGACCACAGCCCTACAGGGCGACCACAGCCCTACCGGGCGACCACAGCCCTACCGACGACCACAGCCCTACAGACGACCACAGCCTTACAGACGACCACAGCCCTACAGACGACCACAGCCTTACAGACGACCACAGCCATACAGACGACCACAGCCCTACCGACGACCACAGCCTTACAGACGACCACAGCCTTACAGACGACCACAGCCCTACAGACGACCACAGCCCTACAGGGCGACCACAGCCCTACAGGGAGACCACAGCCCTACAGACGACCACAGCCCTACAGACGACCACAGCCCTACAGACGACCACAGCCCTACAGACGACCACACCGGGTTCTCCTCCAATCAGCTAAAAACAAGAAGAAGCTGCTCCAGTGGGCACTTCGATCACCAACACTGGACAATTGAGGGGGAAAACACATTGCCTGGTCCGATGAATCACGGTTCCTGTTGAGTCATGCTGATGGCAGAGTCATGATTTGGTGTAAGCAGTATGAGTCCATGGCCCCCATCCTGCCTGGTGTCAACGGTACAGGCTGGTGGCGGTGGTGTAATGGTGCCTGATGTCAACGGTACAGGCTGGTGGCGGTGGTGTAAAGGTGTGGGGAATGCTTTCCTGGCACACGTTAGGTTCCTTGATACCAATTGAGCAACGGTTTCCATTCCCCGGAGAATTCAGGCTGTTCTGGAGGCAAAGAGGTGTCCTACCCAGTACTAGATGGGTGTACCTAATAAACTGGCCACTGAGTTTACAGTATATATCCCAGGTGTTATTATTTTTTGATATAACTAGGCCTCCAAGTGACCAATGACAAGATCCTCTCAGTGAAACAAAGGAGAGACTTAAGAGACATGAAGGGCGTTGTAAACTACAAAGAACTCCATGCTGAACAGAAGTGTTTAATGCCAGTAAGTTTACACAATGTTGGCGATCAATTACTCACCTAACGCTGCAGTAGCCTTCCCAACAACATAGATGGACTTGGCATTCCATTTGTCTTTAATGTCCTTGTTCCACTCTAGAATAGAAAAACGTATAACAGACATTAAAAACGAGTATCTTACACACACTAACTCGTGTTGACTTAGGTCCGTCTGAAAACGCACGAGACTAAGGCACAAGAGGTCTATTCCTTTCCTAACAATGACAATTTGTTGACGACGGGGGGGGCGGCATTTTTACAGTACATCGTTTAAAACTTCACATGAGGATCTACTCACGTTCCGTTCTTTCATCATCTTCAAGACACATTTTGACTGCCTCCACCGCCCTCGGGCTGGTAAAAATCAGCCCGCCATGTTGTTCTGGCTGAAACAGCTGTAGGAGGAGTAGAGAACAGCTGTAGGAGGAGTAGAGAACAGCTGTAGGAGGAGCAGAGAACAGCTGTAGGAGGAGTAGAGAACAGCTGTAGGAGGAGTAGAGAACAGCTGTAGGGGGAGTAGAGAACAGCTGTAGGAGGAGTAGAGAACAGCTGTAGGAGGAGCAGAGAACAGCTGTAGGAGGAGTAGAGAACAGCTGTAGGAGGAGCAGAGAACAGCTGTAGGAGGAGTAGAGAACAGCTGTAGGAGGAGTAGAGAACAGCTGTAGGAGGAGTAGAGAACAGCTGTAGGAGGAGTAGAGAACAGCTGTAGGAGGAGTAGAGAACAGCTGTAGGAGGAGCAGAGAACAGCTGTAGGAGGAGTAGAGAACAGCTGTAGGAGGAGCAGAGAACAGCTGTAGGAGGAGCAGAGAACAGCTGTAGGAGGAGTAGAGAACAGCTGTAGGAGGAGTAGAGAACAGCTGTAGGAGGAGTAGAGAACAGCTGTAGGAGGAGCAGAGAACAGCTGTAGGAGGAGTAGAGAACAGCTGTAGGAGGAGTAGAGAACAGCTGTAGGAGGAGTAGAGAACAGCTGTAGGAGGAGTAGAGAACAGCTGTAGGAGGAGTAGACAACAGCTGTAGGAGGAGCAGAGAACAGCTGTAGGAGGAGCAGAGAACAACTGTAGGAGGAGTAGAGAACAGCTGTAGGAGGAGTAGAGAACAGCTGTAGGAGGAGCAGAGAACAACTGTAGGAGGAGCAGAGAACAGCTGTAGGAGGAGCAGAGAACAACTGTAGGAGGAGCAGAGAACAGCTGTAGGAGGAGCAGAGAACAGCTGTAGGAGGAGTAGAGAACAGCCGTAGGAGGAGTAGAGAACAGCCGTAGGAGGAGCAGAGAACAGCCGTAGGAGGAGTAGAGAACAGCTGTAGGAGGAGCAGAGAACAGCTGTAGGAGGAGTAGAGAACAGCTGTAGGAGGAGCAGAGAACAGCCGTAGGAGGAGTAGAGAACAGCTGTAGGAGGAGCAGAGAACAGCCGTAGGAGGAGTAGAGAACAGCTGTAGGAGGAGCAGAGAACAGCTGTAGGAGGAGCAGAGAACAGCTGTAGGAGGAGCAGAGAACAGCTGTAGGAGGAGTAGAGAACAGCTGTAGGAGGAGTAGAGAACAGCTGTAGGAGGAGTAGAGAACAGCTGTAGGAGGAGCAGAGAACAGCCGTAGGAGGAGCAGAGAACAGCTGTATAACGACGACTAAACAAGAAACCAAACAGTACAACGTTCAGGAACACTTTACTTGACACCCAGTGTCATAAACACGTCATGACGCTGTAATAACCATGTCATAACTTATTCATAACCTGTCATAACATGGTCATAACACTGTCATGACCCTTATATATACACCTGTTGTTAAATATATTGCGTTATTTTATGGCTGGTTATGACACCTACATAAGAGTGTAAAAAACCCACATTTATTCAAATGTGTTTTTCCCTGCCAAGAAGTTTCCTTTCGTTTTGAAAGTTTGTTTCTTTGTTGTTGTTGTTGTTGTAATAATTAATTCTTTACAGTCGTGTTTTTTCCCCATCGTATTTTAAATAACTTGCAGAAAATACACTATGACACTGTCATGAAGCATTATGACCATCCTGTGTCACTTTACTTGGACTAAGAAAATACACTATATGACACTGTCATGAAGCATTATGACCATCCTGTGTCACTTTACTTGGACTAAGAAAATACACTTTATGACACGGTCATGAAGCATTATGACCATCCTGTGTCACTTTACTTGGACTAAGAAAATACACTATATGACACTGTCATGAAGCATTATGACCATCCTGTGTCACTTTACTTGGACTAAGAAAATACACTATATGACACTGTCATGAAGCATTATGACCATCCTGTGTCACTTTACTTGGACTAAGAAAATACACTTTATGACACTGTCATGAAGCATTATGACATCATAATCCTACAAGCCAATGAAGCCAGGTAGGCCTATCACGTACACGCCCTTATGTCAATCAGTCAGGTGTCTTGTCCTGCTCCTGAAATCTGCTCCTGCATTCATCCCAGACATCAACAATAGAGCATTATGGGTAGGTGCATGTCTGACATCAATTTGTGTGCAATTATAAAGATAATTTAATATGGTCAATTTCAGAAACTATTGTATAATATAAACATACTGTTGACCAGTAGGCTATGGTGGAATGGAATGTTCTACCTTGTGTGGTAGGTTTAGTCAGTGTCCTAACCAGCCATAAAGTAACTACCTTGGTAGGTTTAGTCAGTGTCCTAACCAGCCATAAAGTAACTACATTGGTAGGTTTAGTCAGTGACCTAACCAGCCATAAAGTAACTACCTTGGTAGGTTTAGTCATTGACCTAACCAGCCATAAAGTAACTACATTGGTAGGTTTAGTCAGTGTCCTAACCAGCCATAAAGTAACTACCTTGGTAGGTTTAGTCAGTGTCCTAACCAGCCATAAAGTAACTACCTTGGTAGGTTTTATGGGTTTTGACACTCTTATGTAGGTGTCATAACCAGCCATAAAGTAACGCAATAGGTCTAAATATATATGTGTCATGACAGTATTATAACCATATTATGACAGGTTATGACAAGTTATGTCAGCTGTTGACATATTTTGACATGGTTATGACCGTGTCATAACGCATTATGACGCTCGGCGTCCCAGTAAAATGTTACCAAACTTTCGATCTTAAAATCAACACTTTGATGTATATAAATGGTATTCACCTTGTCTGACAAAGTGTTCAAGGAAACAAATGTAAAAGACAGCACAGGAATTAAGGTTGCTTTGTGTCCACGGGATGCCAGCTCCTGTAAGTACAAAGTTGAGAGTTCTGTAAATCAAATCAAATTCACTGTTACACAGTCACCCATTATACATTTAGGTTATAATGCCCGAGAAGCCGGTGTCTCGAGGCTATATTGTGACGGGTGTTTGTTATTGGCAAATCGTTCCATTGAATTTGAATATTGAAACAATGTTGCAAATGTCGGAGAGACAGACAGCAAGGTTTATACAAAACATCCGCTGTTGAAAACTGAATGTTAGTCTAAAAGTAATGTGAGATAATGTCTATATGCTTTTTATAGTGGAGATCAATTTTATAAATTGCCTGGCTGGGCTGATGAGACAGTGGATTGCGCAGTCAGATGGAACAGGGTAAATAGGCATTTTAACGTCATAGATTTAGCAGGTGGTAATTTATGGAACCGACACCGGCTGGAATGCGGTTTTAACCAATCAGCATTCAGCATTAGAACCACCCGTCCTATAATGGATTTTAATAGGTGTAGAGTAGAATAGGATTGAATAGAACAGAATAGAATGCACATGCCAGCTGCAAATATCAATACAAAAGATGTTTCTCTACTGTACCTTGATGTAAGGATCTGGTCCAGAGCCTCCCTCTCTTGGTTCTTTCAGAAGCAGCACATGCATTTCGACCGATGACTCAGAGCCCTGTGGAATAAGACAAGACGGGATACAACTTAATGTTACCGTCAGCAACGAGGTCAATGATGAAAATCGACAAACAAAATAATAATAAAATCCACCCAATGCAGATTTACTCTATTTAGTAAGATTTTAAACTGAATGACTGATCCTGTGCAGTAGCTTCAGAACAGAAGGTTGACGGGGGGTGTAACCCATAGCTAGGCTAACGTTACACCCAGCGCCTGTCATATGTCGCCTACTGATAACAATGCTGTTGAGCCATGAATCAACTGTTTTCATTGCTTGGACCATTTATCAATTCGAGGCATGCGGTGTTATTCAGTCAGCTGTAGAGCTCAGGTATCTCATGCACCAGTGTACTGTACGTTTTATGTACTTGCAAAGCTGTTAAGTTATGCGGTACAATTCAAATATGGAGCTGTCACTTCTTGTGAGCCAAGGCGACACATTACTTGGCTTCGTTGGCGCAACCATAAAACAATAACAACTGCACACACAATATTTATCATGCTTAACTATTGAGCTAACTAGTTTTCGTTTTCAAGTCAACAGAAAATTAACAGAAACCGTAGAAAATCAACAAAAATCGGATGTACACAAACACTGTACCTCAAGCTCTTCCTCCAGCTGGCTTCATGGCTACTACTAAAACGAGGAAATAGGGGGACAACAAAATAGTCATGTTTTGTTAGAATAATACTTGAGCAATAACAATGAATGTTATCACTACAGTTACAATTAAAGAAAGTAGTAGTTTGTTTTTTCTTCTGGAACAGTTCAGTAAACAATATTCTAACATATTTAAACAATAATTTAGATACAATATATTTCCCCTTTCATCAAAATGGTTTATTCCATTCTGCTGTCAGAATGAGAAACGGGACGCCATTGCGGTTCTACACACGGGCGTTCCATGCATAACGAAGCATGCAGCAATTGATCCAATATGGCCTCCACTGTGTCTCAGTTTCTCAGTACTCCCAACTCAACATTAATCCCTTGCCCCGCCCCCGTCCTTTCCCTTACGCGTGGTATCTGTTTTGGCAGCATGGCTTCTTCAGCGAAAAGACGAGCAGTTGGAATGGGAGAAAATCCCGCTGATAGTGAGGATAACAGCTCTGATGAAGGATTGGAAGACGACGTTGATTCAGCAGAGAATAACAGCGGATCAGAAGAGGAGATCAATGAAGTACGATAATGTCTCTAGCGAACTGGCTACATTCATGGCCTAGCAGGCTAGCTAGCACTGGCTAACGTTAGAGGGGTTAGCTAGATAGCTTTTTTTTAGCAAACAACTGTTGTTCATATCAAGCTAGCTAATAATGTTACGTATGTTAGGGACATGCTGAACATAGCCAGTCGATAACTTCAGAGTTTTAACTAGCTAAATAGTAAAATTCATGGATATTTACACACTTAAAACCATAAGAGAAGTTTAGACAAACAAACAATCGATACGTGTATTGACACTAAAACTGGCAGCACATTCGCCCCGAGTCCCCCTCCAGTCCAAAACATTGTCTCGGGATTCTGGACTTGTATTAAAAAACCTTTGTTTGTTTCCTAGGAGGTCATTGTAGACTTTGAGGCCCATACCATTACTCACAATGACTACAATGGGGTCAAGAAACTCATGCAACAGCTGTTTCTGAAGGCTCGTGTCAATACATCCGAGTTGACCGATCTCCTCATCCAGCAGAATCATATTGGAAGCGTCATCAGGGTAAGAAACAAGACGCGGTGCACCGTTCACATCAGATCAGACCGTCACTAAATATGCGTCATATAATTTAACGCATCATATTAAACACCCGAAATATGATTATACACATATGCTTTCTTCAAATCAAATTTTATTTCGTCACATACACATGTGTATCGAAATGCTTGTGTTTCTAGCTCCAGCTTCCAACCCCACATCCAAAGGAGAACAATCTATATGAATTCAGTAGCATCATGTATGTCTATTTGCATGTTTTGTTATCAGCAAGCAGAAGTGCCAGAGGACAGTGATGATGACGAGGATCCAGCTGATGAGGTGTTTGGTTTCATCAGCATGCTCAACCTCACTGAGAGAAAGGTACGGTCAGATATATGTTATCTATTTGGGGCTGCAGGTAGCCTAGTGGTTAGAGGGGGGAGTCAGGTAGCCTAGTGGTTAGAGGGGGGAGGCAGGTAGCCTAGTGGTTAGAGGGGGGAGGCAGGTAGCCTAGTGGTTAGAGGGGGGAGGCAGGTAGCCTAGTGGTTAGAGGAGGGAGGCAGGTAGCCTAGTGGTTAGAGGAGGGAGGCAGGTAGCCTAGTGGTTAGAGGCAGGTAGCCTAGTGGTTAGAGGCAGGTAGCCTAGTGGTTAGAGGCAGGTAGCCTAGTGGTTAGAGGCAGGTAGCCTAGTGGTTAGAGGCAGGTAGCCTAGTGGTTAGAGGCAGGTAGCCTAGTGGTTAGAGGCAGGTAGCCTAGTGGTTAGAGGCAGGTAGCCTAGTGGTTAGAGGCAGGTAGCCTAGTGGTTAGAGGCAGGTAGCCTAGTGGTTAGAGGCAGGTAGCCTAGTGGTTAGAGGCAGGTAGCCTAGTGGTTAGAGGCAGGTAGCCTAGTGGTTAGAGGCAGGTAGCCTAGTGGTTAGAGGCAGGTAGCCTAGTGGTTAGAGGTAGGTAGCCTAGTGGTTAGAGGGGGGGGGGTGGGGCAGGTAGCCTAGTGGTTAGAGGCAGGTAGCCTAGTGGTTAGAGGCAGGTAGCCTAGTGGTTAGAGGCAGGTAGCCTAGTGGTTAGAGGCAGGTAGCCTAGTGGTTAGAGGCAGGTAGCCTAGTGGTTAGAGGGGGGGGGGGCAGGTAGCCTAGTGGTTAGGGGGGGAGGCAGGTAGCCTAGTGGTTAGGGGGGGAGGCAGGTAGCCTAGTGGTTAGGGGGGGGGGGGGGCAGGTAGCCTAGTGGTTAGGGGGGGGAGGCAGGTAGCCTAGTGGTTAGAGGCAGGTAGCCTAGTGGTTAGAGGCAGGTAGCCTAGTGGTTAGGGGGGGAGGCAGGTAGCCTAGTGGTTAGAGGAGGGAGGCAGGTAGCCTAGTGGTTAGAGGAGGGAGGCAGGTAGCCTAGTGGTTAGGGGGGGAGGCAGGTAGCCTAGTGGTTAGAGGAGGGAGGCAGGTAGCCTAGTGGTTAGAGGCAGGTAGCCTAGTGGTTAGAGGCAGGTAGCCTAGTGGTTAGAGGCAGGTAGCCTAGTGGTTAGAGGCAGGTAGCCTAGTGGTTAGAGGCAGGTAGCCTAGTGGTTAGAGGCAGGTAGCCTAGTGGTTAGAGGCAGGTAGCCTAGTGGTTAGAGGCAGGTAGCCTAGTGGTTAGAGGCAGGTAGCCTAGTGGTTAGAGGGGGGGGGGGGGCAGGTAGCCTAGTGGTTAGAGGCAGGTAGCCTAGTGGTTAGAGGGGGGGGGGGGGGCAGGTAGCCTAGTGGTTGGAGTGTTGGGCCAGTAACCGAAAGGTTGCTAGATCGAATCCCCCGAGCTGACGAGGTAAAAATCTGTCATTCTGCCCCCTGAACAAGGCAGTTAACCCGCTGTTCCCCGGTAGGCCGTCATTGTAGATAAGAATTTGTTCTTATAACTGACTTGCCTAGTTAAATAAAGGTTAAATAAAAAGTATATATATATATATATATATAATCTGTGAAATCACTAAACTTGACACTTTCTCAACCACTGAAATGTTAAGAGACAGAGAGAAGATGTCTTTTGTCTGAATCTGATATTTTAAAAGGTCGACCTTGAGGAAAGATCTGTTTTGCATAGACTTCAATAAGTAGTAGCCTACTTCCTCTTCCTGCCTATTGCACTAGCCTGCATTTTGAACAATCATGGCAGTCTCGTGAATAAGGTCTATATGTTAATTACTGTGTTATGATTCGTCCACAGGGTGTCCAGTGTGTGGAGGAGGTAAAGGATCTGATCCTGGGTCAGTGTGAGAAGAGTTGTCCCCATAGTGTGACAGACGATCTGGAGAAGGTCCTCAACGACACCAGTAAGCCTGTAGGACTGCTGCTCAGCGAGAGGTTCATCAACGTGCCCCCACAGATCGCCCTGCCCCTCCACAAACAGCTACAGTGAGTCTCTGTCTAACCCGAACCCCCACAGATCATCCTGCCCCTCTAAACAGCTACAGTGAGTCTGTCTAACCCGAACCCCCACAGATCATCCTGCCCCTCTAAACAGCTACAGTGAGTCTCTGTCTAACCCGAACCCCCACAGATCATCCTGCCCCTCCACAAACATCTACAGTGAGTCTCTGTCTAACCCGAACCCCCACAGATCGCCCTGCCCCTCCACAAACAGCAGAGTCCAGTTACCTCCCCTTTCTCTTTCAGTTATCCTTCCTGGGTCATGTTCATTAGGTCATAAAACCAAAGAAAACATCCGGAAACAGGGATGGACTACCTGGTGTTGTCCAATAAGAAACTCTTTATTTTTTATTTTTTTATTTAATAATAATAATAATACTATTCTGTTGCATCCCTGCACACTGTACTGTCAACAAGACATGCTCTCAGATTACTGGACTGTCAACAAGACATGCTCTCAGATTACTGGACTGTCAACAAGACATGCTCTCAGATTACTGGACTGTCAGCAGGACATGCTCTCAGATTACTGGACTGTCAACAAGACATGCTCTCAGATTACTGGACTGTCAACAAGACATGCTCTCAGATTACTGGACTGTCAACAAGACATGCTCTCAGATTACTGGACTGTCAACAAGACATGCTCTCAGATTACTGGACTGTCAACAAGACATGCTCTCAGATTACTGGACTGTCAACAAGACACGCTCTCAGATTACTGGACTGTCAACAAGACACGCTCTCAGATTACTGGACTGTCAACAAGACATGCTCTCAGATTACTGGACTGTCAACAAGACACGCTCTCAGATTACTGGACTGTCAACAAGACATGCTCTCAGATTACTGGACTGTCAACAAGACACGCTCTCAGATTACTGGACTGTCAACAAGACATGCTCTCAGATTACTGGAATGTCAACAAGACATGCTCTCAGATTACTGGAATGTCAACAAGACATGCTCTCAGATTACTGGAATGTCAACAAGACATGCTCTCAGATTACTGGACTGTCAACAAGACATGCTCTCAGATTACTGTCAACAAGACATGCTCTCAGATTACTGTCAACAAGACATGCTCTCAGATTACTGTCAACAAGACATGCTCTCAGATTACTGTCAACAAGACATGCTCTCAGATTACTGTCAACAAGACATGCTCTCAGATTACTGGACTGTCAACAAGACATGCTCTCAGATTACTGGACTGTCAACAAGACATGCTCTCAGATTAATGGACTGTCGCTCAAGCGATGTACCATTGTGTTCACTGTCAATCACCTGCTGTGCATTATGGGTATGCTACTGTAGATGAACCCTTCTAATCATGGTAATTAAATATAATTAATATGGACCTGCAATTATAATTATAATATAACTGCTTGTCTCAGATATGGGTCACTTTGCACCGGATAAACAAATGCTAAATATCTGACATATTTGTTTGTACAAAAGTAATTCCATGTATGTATTGTCTATGGAAAGAAGACCGAAAGCGGTGTGTCAATACACTACTATAAAAACATGACCACGTCATTGATTGAATGTTCCAGGGAGGAGATGGCAGAAGCCCAGAGCAGCAACAAGCCCAGTGGGAAGTGTCATTACTGCCTGATGATCAGTAAGACCTATAAGGATCCCTCCAAGACCAGAGGAGCACCGCCTAAAGACGAGCTCACGTTCGTCAACGCAGAGGAGGAGTTCTTCTATGAGGTACATCTTTTCATTATTTATTATTTAACGAGGCAAGTCAGTTAAGATCAAATTCTTATTTACAATGACGACCTACCGGGGAACAGTGGGTTAACTTCCTTGTTCAGGGGCAGAACGACTTTGTCCAGCTCGGGGATTCGATCCAGCAACCTTTCGGTTACTGGCCCAATGCTCGAACCACTAGGCTACCTGCCTCCCCAACTTTAAGTATAATAATATATACCATTTAGGTTTGATGTTGGATTGTTTAAGGTACTTTTTGAAGTCGTAGGGTTTTAGATGTTTTTTCAGAAGATGTGCCGGGACTCCGCTGTCCTGGCACCCCAATGGTGGAACCGCCCCCCCCCCCCCCCCCCTAAAGCTAGGACAGCGGAGTCGCTGCACACAGAGAAGAGCTTGGACTGGGCTGAGTGAGAGCTGTCCTCCCGTAGGGCCAAGAGCCCAGAGGTGGCAGAACGGAGGGCTCAGGTTGGGGTGTTTGAGCCTGAAGGGAAGGAGGGGCCAGTTCCTCTTGCTGCTCCGTAGGTCAGCACCACGGTCTTGTAGTGGATGGGAGCTTCGACTGTACGCTAGTGGAGTGTGTGGAGGAGCAGGGTGACATGGGAGAACTAGGGAAGGTAGAAAACCAGGCGGGTTACAGCATTCTGGATAAACTGTAGGGGTTTTATGACACAAGCAGGGAGTCCAGCCAACAGAGTTTCACTAGTCCAGGAGGGAGAGGACAAGGTATTTTGTTCCCCCCCCCCACCAGCTGCCTACTGGTACTAGTCTTGGTGTTGCAGACACTCCTTCACCTCCTCTACTTGGATCTGACAATCAGCTATTCAAGCAAAAGCTGGAACCTTCTAGTTTTCCATCTTCCGCAGCGGAGCACCACAAGACGGGATATCACTAGCAGGGTCGGGAGTCGATTCCATTTCAATTCAGAAAGTAAAGCCCATTATCAAATGTCCCAAATGAAGAGAATTGGTATTTCAACCCCCAACCCTGGTCACTAATCATAACTTCCTCAAGTTGTACTAGTTTTAGGGCTACTCAATCTATACTTGATGAGTTAAAAATGGCCCTTTTTTTTTTAACTCGTCCTTTTCCACTGCCTTAACCATTTGTCCATGTCCCCGCTACAGCAAGCCACCATGAAGTTCCACTACTCGGTGCAGGAGGAGACGGACAGTGTTCTGAGCGGGCGGTGGTCCTTCGACGACGTCCCCATGAAACCGCAGCGTACCGTGATGCTCATCCCGGCAGACAGGATGTCAGCCATCATGGACAAGCTCAAAGAATACCTGACCGTGTGACCAACCGTACTACCGTGTGACCAACCGTACTACCGTGTGACCAACCGTACTACCGTGTGACCAACCGTACTACCGTGTGACCAACCGTACTACCAACCGTACTACCGTGTGACCAACCGTACGACTAAACATACACAATAAACTCTGGTAAACAACAGGACTGATGTCTTTAAAACAGCCCCCCTCTGGATTGTTTTTTTTTGCAATGTAAAATTCAATACGAAACATCGAAAGGAAGGGACCACTGGAATCATTTTCGTTAAGATGAGAATAATGTCATTATGTAACGGTTTCCTTCAGCCCAGCGGGTTTATCTAGACGTTTTTAGGTAAAAATGTATCTTTTGACAAAATAAATCATTTTAGACCTTGGTCATAGTTCAAAGCATTGTATTTACAGATTCATGTAAACAAAGTGATGTTTTAACATTTCAGTACAAACCATTTCTTACACAATATTAGGTTATCAAGCAAGTGAAAATTCCGAAAAATTTAATTGTGTATTTTTCTGTGAAGGAATATCAGATGTTTTGATGGACTAAGTTCAAACTGATTTGATTCATACTCTATTAGAATATAGGCTAATTATTTACTGTAATACCAAATTACCAAGGCAGTTACCACCTGACTGAATTAAAGATATGAAGTAAACTGTACAGCAAGTCAGTCATTTGGCAGTTGATCTAACCCAGGGGGTTTCAAAACTCTCCTCGGGGGACCCCCCAACCGACCCCCCCCCAGCCGTTCCATATAGTTGAACTATTCCACAGCTAAAACACCTGATTCAACGCGTCATCCAATCACTGAGTCAATCAGGTGACATAGTTCAGGGCTACAACAACATTGTGAAAAGTCTGGGGGTCCCCGAGAAGCGGTTTGAAAACCACTGTTCTAATCAGCGATGATGGTCTTTTCAGTGAAGGTCAGTGCTGAAGCTCTCCACCAGAGGTCACTGTAGCACACATCTGTCATAAGACTGAGCCACTGTACTGCAGTCCTTATCCGCTTTACTGTTGATTGTCAGGGTCTGTTGCTTGTCTTTCCGTCCAGATCCGTCCCGGTCCAGGATGTGCTGTAGTAGGTCTTTACTCTCACTAGGAGGCAGGTTGTAATAGAAATACTGAGGGGCCGTCTGGATGAACCTACAGAGAGAATACAATACTAATATTATAGAAATACTGAGGGTCCGTCTGGATGAACCTACAGAGAGAATACAATACTAATATTATAGAAATACTGAGGGGCCGTCTGGATGAACCTACTGAGAATACAATACTAATATTATAGACATACTGAGGGGCTGTCTGGATGAACCTACAGAGAGAAGACAATACTAATATTATAGACATACTGAGGGTCCGTCTGGATGAACCTACAGAGAGAAGACAATACTAATATTATAGAAATACTGAGGGGCCGTCTGGATGAACCTACTGAGAGAAGACAATACTAATATTATAGAAATACTGAGGGGCTGTCTGGATGAACCTACAGAGAGAATACAATACTAATATTATAGACATACTGAGGGTCCGTCTGGATGAACCTACAGAGAGAAGACAATACTAATATTATAGAAATACTGAGGGGCCGTCTGGATGAACCTACAGAGAGAAGACAATACTAATATTATAGAAATACTGAGGGGCCGTCTGGATGAACCTACAGAGAGAATACAATACTAATATTATAGACATACTGAGGGGCCGTCTGGATGAAACTACAGAGAGAATACAATACTAATACTATAGAAATACTGAGGGGCCGTCTGGATGAACCTACAGAGAGAAGACAATACTAATATTATAGAAATACTGAGGGGCCGTCTGGATGAACCTACTGAGAATACAATACTAATATTATAGAAATACTGAGGGCCGTCTGGATGAACCTACAGAGAGAAGACAATACTAATATTATAGACATACTGAGGGGCTGTCTGGATGAACCTACAGAGAGAATACAATACTAATATTATAGAAATACTGAGGGGCCGTCTGGATGAACCTACAGAGAGAATACAATACTAATATTATAGACATACTGAGGGGCTGTCTGGATGAACCTACAGAGAGAATACAATACTAATATTATAGAAATACTGAGGGGCCGTCTGGATGAACCTACTGAGAGAAGACAATACTAATATTATAGAAATACTGAGGGGCTGTCTGGATGAACCTACAGAGAGAATACAATACTAATATTATAGACATACTGAGGGGCTGTCTGGATGAACCTACAGAGAGAATACAATACTAATATTATAGAAATACTGAGGGGCCGTCTGGATGAACCTACAGAGAGAATACAATACTAATATTATAGACATACTGAGGGGCTGTCTGGATGAACCTACAGAGAGAATACAATACTAATATTATAGACATACTGAGGGGCCGTCTGGATGAACCTACAGAGAGAAGACAATACTAATATTATAGAAATACTGAGGGGCCGTCTGGATGAACCTACTGAGAGAAGACAATACTAATATTATAGAAATACTGAGGGGCTGTCTGGATGAACCTACAGAGAGAATACAATACTAATATTATAGACATACTGAGGGGCTGTCTGGATGAACCTACAGAGAGAATACAATACTAATATTATAGAAATACTGAGGGGCCGTCTGGATGAACCTACAGAGAGAATACAATACTAATATTATAGACATACTGAGGGGCTGTCTGGATGAACCTACAGAGAGAATACAATACTAATATTATAGACATACTGAGGGGCTGTCTGGATGAACCTACAGAGAGAATACAATACTAATATTATAGAAATACTGAGGGGCCGTCTGGATGAACCTACAGAGAGAATACAATACTAATATTATAGACATACTGAGGGGCTGTCTGGATGAACCTACAGAGAGAATACAATACTAATATTATAGACATACTGAGGGGCCGTCTGGATGAACCTACAGAGAGAAGACAATACTAATATTATAGAAATACTGAGGGGCCGTCTGGATGAACCTACTGAGAGAAGACAATACTAATATTATAGAAATACTGAGGGGCTGTCTGGATGAACCTACAGAGAGAATACAATACTAATATTATAGACATACTGAGGGGCTGTCTGGATGAACCTACAGAGAGAATACAATACTAATATTATAGAAATACTGAGGGGCCGTCTGGATGAACCTACAGAGAGAATACAATACTAATATTATAGACATACTGAGGGGCTGTCTGGATGAACCTACAGAGAGAATACAATACTAATATTATAGACATACTGAGGGGCCGTCTGGATGAACCTACAGAGAGAATACAATACTAATACTATAGAAATACTGAGGGGCCGTCTGGATGAACCTACAGAGAGAATACAATACTAATACTATAGAAATACTGAGGGGCTGTCTGGATGAACCTACAGAGAGAATACAATACTAATATTATAGAAATACTGAGGGGCTGTCTGGATGAACCTACAGAGAGAATACAATACTAATATTATAGAAATACTGAGGGCCGTCTGGATGAACCTACAGAGAGAATACAATACTAATATTATAGACATACTGAGGGGCCGTCTGGATGAAAAGGTTAGAGGGGAGGGGCCTCGAGGGCCTTTGGATGAGAAGGTTAGAGGGGAGAGGCCTAGGGGAACATTGATGAGAAGGTTAGAGGGGAGGGGCCTCGGGGGTCATTGGATGAGAAGGTTAGAGCGGTGGGGCCTCGGGGGTCATTGGATGAGAAGATTAGAGGGGAGGGGCCTCGGGGGTCATTGGATGAGAAGGTTAGAGCGGAGGGGCCTCGGGGGTCATTGGATGAGAAGGTTAGAGCGGAGGGGCCTCGGGGGTCATTGGATGAGAAGGTTAGAGGGGAGGGGCCTCGGGGGTCATTGGATGAGATTAGAGGGGAGGGGCCTCGGGGGTCATTGGATGAGAAGGTTAGAGGGGAGGGGCCTCACCTCATCCAACGCATTTTGAAAAAGAAAACATAAGAATGGACATGAGGAAAAATGCATTGAGAAAGAGCCTTGGTTTGGCCCATTAACTTACACTGCAGGGGAGATTTCAGAGACTGTCCGGATACAGTTGTTTTCCGAGAGCGTATACTCATGGAACAGCACCCACTCTGGCAAACCCAGTTGATGGGCCTTGGCCCCATAGCTGGAGGCAGGGTGGACCTGAGCCATGTGCCTGTTGGTCAACATGAAGTAGTTTCCTGAGCCGTCCACATCACGGGCAATCTAAAACAGGGATAAAGGAAGTTCATATTTGCCATTAAACAGGACAAAGTGACAGGACAGTGACTACCATACAGCACACCGACTTCCATACAGGACACTGACTTCCATACAGGACACCGACTTCCTTACAGGACACCGACTTCCATTCAGGACACCGACTTCCATACAGGACACCGACTTCCATACAGGACACTGACTTCCATACAGGACACCGACTTCCATACAGGACACCGACTTCCATACAGGACACCGACTTCCATACAGGACACCGACTTCCATACAGGACGGTGACTTCCATACAGGACGGTGACTTCCATACAGGACGGTGACTTCCATACAGGACACCGACTTCCATACTGGACACCGACTTCCATACAGGACACCGACTTCCATACTGGACACCGACTTCCATACAGGACACCGACTTCCATACAGGACACCGACTTCCACAGGACACCGACTTCCATACAGGACACCGACTTCCATACAGGACGGTGACTTCCATACAGGACACCGACTTCCATACAGGACACCGACTTCCATACAGGACACCGACTTCCATACAGGACACCGACTTCCATACAGGACACCGACTTCCATACAGGACACTGACTTCCATACAGGACACTGACTTCCATACAGGACACTGACTTCCATACAGGACACTGACTTCCATACAGGACACCGACTTCCATACAGGACACCGACTTCCACAGGACACCGACTTCCATACAGGACACCGACTTCCATACAGGACGGTGACTTCCATACAGGACACCGACTTCCATACAGGACACCGACTTCCATACAGGACACCGACTTCCATACAGGACACCGACTTCCATACAGGACACCGACTTCCATACAGGACACCGACTTCCATACAGGACACCGACTTCCATACAGGACACCGACTTCCATACAGGACACTGACTTCCATACAGGACACTGACTTCCATACAGGACACTGACTTCCATATAGGACACTGACTTCCATACAGGACACCGACTTCCATACAGGACGGTGACTTCCATACAGGACGGTGACTTCCATACAGGACACTGACTTCCATACAGGACACTGACTTCCATACAGGACGGTGACTTCCATACAGGACACCGACTTCCATACAGGACACCGACTTCCATACTGGACACCGACTTCCATACAGGACACCGACTTGCATACAGGACACCGACTTCCTTACAGGACACCGACTTCCATTCAGGACACCGACTTCCATACAGGACACCGACTTCCATACAGGACACTGACTTCCATACAGGACACCGACTTCCATACAGGACACCGACTTCCATACAGGACACCGACTTCCATACAGGACACCGACTTCCATACAGGACACCGACTTCCATACAGGACGGTGACTTCCATACAGGACGGTGACTTCCATACAGGACACCGACTTCCATACTGGACACCGACTTCCATACAGGACACCGACTTCCATACTGGACACCGACTTCCATACAGGACACCGACTTCCATACAGGACACCGACTTCCACAGGACACCGACTTCCATACAGGACACCGACTTCCATACAGGACGGTGACTTCCATACAGGACACCGACTTCCATACAGGACACCGACTTCCATACAGGACGGTGACTTCCATACAGGACACCGACTTCCATACAGGACACCGACTTCCATACAGGACACCGACTTCCATACAGGACACCGACTTCCATACAGGACACCGACTTCCATACAGGACACTGACTTCCATACAGGACACTGACTTCCATACAGGACACTGACTTCCATACAGGACACCGACTTCCATACAGGACGGTGACTTCCATACAGGACGGTGACTTCCATACAGGACACTGACTTCCATACAGGACACTGACTTCCATACAGGACGGTGACTTCCATACAGGACACCGACTTCCATACAGGACACCGACTTCCATACTGGACACCGACTTCCATACAGGACACCGACTTCCATACAGGACACCGACTTCCATACAGGACACCGACTTCCATACAGGACACCGACTTCCATACTGGACACCGACTTCCATACTGGACACCGACTTCCATACAGGACACCGACTTCCATACAGGACACCGACTTCCATACAGGACACCGACTTCCATACAGGACACCGACTTCCATACAGGACGGTGACTTCCATACAGGACAGTGACTTCCATACAGGACGGTGACTTCCATACAGGACACGACTTCCATACAGGACACCGACTTCCATACAGGACACCGACTTCCATACAGGACACCGACTTCCATACAGGACACTGACTTCCATACAGGACACTGACTTCCGTACAGGACACTGACTTCCATACAGGACACTGACTTCCATACAGGTCGGTGAGTTCATTCAGATGTTTAATGTGTATGTGATCCGTTCGGGATTTGAACCTTGGTGTTGCTAATGTAGCAGATTGAGATCTGCCACTTGCGCGACCGAATAGCTAGCTTTCAGTGGCGTGACCCGCTTCAGGAGGGCGGTCACGTATGCGATCCCTTCGGGAATTGAACCTTGGTGTTGCTAACCTCGGGTTGTAAGGAGTGGAACCGGGAGGAAACGAAACATGCTTAAAGCAAGCAGGGGGACGTCCCTCTACACTAGCACTACGGTTCTCCGTTGTCCACCGACCTGCATAAAGAACCCTGACAGCAGAGCTCTCTTGATGTTCAGTGTGTTGGTCTTGGTTCCGAAGGACGTCTCAGAGACGGGCAGCTCTATTCTCTTCAGGATGTCAGTCAACTCGGACCTGATGGCGTCTGCTGTGTGAAGGGCGCGGTGGTTTAGATGGTAGTCCTGACACCACTTCTCTACGCTGAAGTCTGAGGGGATAACAGGAAGAAACATTCAGCTAGAAGTGAGGAGAAGAGAAGAGAATCAAGTAGAATAGAATCAAGTAGAATAGAATCAAGTAGAATAGAATCAAGTAGAATAGAATGAAATGTACACATACAGTTGAAGTCGGAAGTTTACATACACCTTAGCCAAATACATTTCAACTCAGTTTTTCACAATCCCTGACATTTAATCCTAGTAAAAATTCCCTGTTTTAGGTCAGTTAGGATCTCCACTTTTATTTTAAGAATGTGAAATGCCAGAATAATAGTAGAGAGAATTATTTATTTCAGCTTTTATTTCTTTCATCACATTTCCAGTGGGTCAGAAGTTTACATACACTCAATTAATATTTGGTAGCATTGCCTTTAAATTGTTTAACTTGGGTCAAATGTGCCAGGTAGCCTTCCACAAGCTTCCCACAATGAGTTGGGTGAATTTCGGCCCATTCCTCCTGACAGAGCTGGTGTAACTGAGTCAGGTTTGTAGGCCTCCTTGCTCGCACACGCTTTATCAGTTCTGCCCACAAATGTTCTATAGGATTGAAGTCAGGGCTTTGTGATGGCCACTCCAATACCTTGACTTTGTTGTCCTTAAGCCATTTTGCCACAACGTTGGAAGTATGCTTGGGGTCATTGTCCATTTGGAAGACCCATTTGCGACCAAGCTTTAACTTCCTGACTGATGTCTTGAGATGTTGCTTCAATATATCCACATACTTTTCACATACTTTTCCTACCTCATGATGCCATCTATTTTGTGAAGTGCACCAGTCCCTCCTGCAGCAAAGCACCCCCACAACATGATTCTGCCACCCCCGTGCTTCACAGTTGGGATGGTGTTCTTTGGCTTGCAAGCCTCCCCCTTTTTCCTCCAAACATAACGATGGTCATTATGGTCAAACAATTTCTCCAAAAAGTACAATCTTTGTCCCCATGTGCAGTTGCAAACCGTAGTTTGGCTTTTTTATGGCGGTTTTGGAGTAGTGGCTTCTTCCTTGCTTAGCGACCTTTCAGGTTATGTCGATATAGGACTTGTTTAACTGTGGATATAGATACTTTTGCACCTGTTTCCTCCAGCATCTTCACAAGGTCCTTTGCTGTTGTTCTGGGATTGAATTGCACTTTTCGCACCAAAGTACGTTCATCTCTAGGAGACAGAACGCGTCTCCTTCCTGAGTGGTATAACGGCTGCGTGGTCCCATGGTGTTTATACTTGCGTACTATTGTTTGTACAGATGAACGTGGTACCTTCAGGCATTTGGAAATTGCTCCCAGGGATGAACCAGACTTGTGGAGGTCTACAAATTTCTTTCTGAGGTCTTGGCTGATTTCTTTGGATTTTCCCATGATGTTAAGCAAAGAGGCAGTGAGTTTGAAGGTAGGCCTTGAAATACATCCACAGGTACACCTCCAATTGGCTCAAATTATGTCAATTAACCTATCAGAAGCTTCTAAAGCCATAAAATAATTTTCTGGAATTTTCCAAGCTGTTTAAAGGCACAGTCAACTTAGTGTATGTAAACTTCTGACCCACTGAAATTGTGATACAGTGAATTATAAGTCAAATAATCTGTCTGTAAACAATTGTTGGAAAAAGGACTTGTGTCATTCACAAAGTAGATGTCCTAACCGACTTGCCAAAACTATAGTTTGTTAGCAAGAAATGTGTGGAGTGGTTGAAAAACTAGTTTTAATGACTCCAACCTAAGTGTATGTAAACTTCCGACTACAACTGCATACAGTGCATTTGGAAAGTATTCAGACCCCTTGACTTTTTCCACATTTTGTTACATTACAGCCTTATTCTAAAATGGAGTAAATAGTTTTTTTTACCTCATCAATCTACACACAATACCCCATAATTAAAAAGCAAGAACAGGTTTTTAGAAAAAACTGAAATATCACATTTACATATGTAAATATCCAGACCCTTTACTCAGTACTTTGTTGAAGCACCTTTGGCAGCGATTACAGCCTCGAGTCTTCTTGGGTATGACACAACAAGTTTGGGACACCTGTATTTGTTGAGTTTCTCCCATTCTTCTCTGCAGATCCTCTCAAGCTCTGTCAGGTTGGATGGGGAGCGTCGCTGCACAGCTTTTTCCAGGTCTCTCCAGAGATGTTCGATCGGGTTCAAGTCCTGGCTCTGGCTGGGCCACTCAAGGACATTCAGAGACTTGTCCCGAAGCCACTCTTGCGTTGTCTTGGCTGTGTGCTTCAGGTCATTGTCCTGTTGGAAGGTGAACCTTCTCCCCAGTCTGAGGTGCTGAGCGCACTGGATTGGGTTTTTTATCAAGGATCTCCCTGTACTTTGCTCCGTTCATCTTTCCCTCGATCCTGACTAGTCCCTTCCGCTGAAAAACATTCCCACAGCAGGATGCTAACACCACCATGCTTCACCGTAGGGATGGTGCCAGGTTTCCTCCAGACGTGACACTTGGCACTCAGGCCAAAGAGTTCAATCTTGGTTTCATCAGACCAGAGAATCTTGTTTCTCATGGTCTGAGAGTCTTTAGGTGCCTTTTGGCAAACTCCAAGCAGGCTTTTATGTGCCTTTTACTGAGGAGTGGCTTCCGTCTGGCCACTCTACCATAAAGGCCTGATTGGTGGAGTGCTGCAGAGATGGTTGTCCTTCTGGAAAGTTCTTCCATCTCCACAGCGGAACTCTGGAGCCCTGTCAGACTGACCAAGGCCCTTCTCCCTCGACTGCTCAGTTTGGCGAGGCGGCCAGCTCTAGGAAGAGTCTTGCAGGTTCAAACTTCTTCCATTTAAGAATGATGGAGGCCACCGTGTTCTTGGGGACCTTCAATGCTGCAGACATGTTTTGGTACCCTTCCCCAGATCTGTGCCTCGACACAATCCTGTCTCAGAGCTCTACGGACAATTCCTTCGAACTCATGGCTTGGTTTTTGCTGTGACATGCACTGTCAACTGTGGAACCTTATTTATATACACAGGCGTGTTCCTTTCCAAATCATGTCCAATCAATTGAATTTACCACAGGTGGACTCCAAGTTGTAGAAACATCTCAAGGATGATCAATGGAAACAGGATGCATCTAAGCTCAATTTTGAGTCTCATAGCAAAGGGTCTGAATACTTACGGAAATAAGGTATTTCTGTTTTTATTTTGAATACATTTGCAAAAAATGTCTAAAAACCTGTTTTCGATTTGTCATTACGGGGTGTTGTGTGTAGATTGAGGAGGGGACGGGGACGATTTAATACATTTTAGAGTACGGTTGTAACGTAACAAAAAGGCAAGGGGTCTGAATACTTTCCCAAGGCAGTGTATAGTGAAGTATTTCACAATGTGATGCTTTTCTGAGCTCAATAGATCTCAACTGTCTTTCTCCTTCTCTGGCTGTGTTTGAAGTAACTAACTTACATGTCTCTCTCTGGCTGTGTTTGAAGTAACTAACTTACATGTCTCTCTCTGGCTGTGTTTGAAGTAACTAACTTACATGTCTCTCTCTGGCTGTGTTTGAAGTAACTAACTTACATGTCTCTCTCTGGCTGTGTTTGAAGTAACTAACTTACATGTCTCTCTCTGGCTGTGTTTGAAGTAACTAACTTACATGTCTCTCTCTGGCTGTATTTGAAGTAACTAACTTACATGTCTCTCTCTGGCTGTGTTTGAAGTAACTAACTTACATGTCTCTCTCTGGCTGTGTTTGAAGTAACTAACTTACATGTCTCTCTCTGGCTGTGTTTGAAGTAACTAACTTACATGTCTCTCTCTGGCTGTGTTTGAAGTAACTAACTTACATGTCTCTCTCTGGCTGTATTTGAAGTAACTAACGTACATGTCTCTCTCTGGCTGTATTTGAAGTAACTAACTTACATGTCTCTCTCTGGCTGTGTTTGAAGTAACTAACTTACATGTCTCTCTCTGGTTGTGTTTGAAGTAACTAACTTACATGTCTCTCTCTGGCTGTATTTGAAGTAACTAACTTACATGTCTCTCTCTGGTTGTGTTTGAAGTAACTAACTTACATGTCTCTCTCTGGCTGTATTTGAAGTAACTAACTTACATGTCTCTCTCTGGTTGTGTTTGAAGTAACTAACTTACATGTCTCTCTCTGGCTGTGTTTGAAGTAACTAACTTACATGTCTCTCTCTGGCTGTGTTTGAAGTAACTAACTTACATGTCTCTCTCTGGCTGTATTTGAAGTAACTAACGTACATGTCTCTCTCTGGCTGTGTTTGAAGTAACTAACTTACATGTCTCTCTCTGGCTGTGTTTGAAGTAACTAACTTACATGTCTCTCTCTGGCTGTGTTTGAAGTAACTAACTTACATGTCTCTCTCTGGCTGTGTTTGAAGTAACTAACTTACATGTCTCTCTCTGGCTGTATTTGAAGGCGTTGTAGATGTTGATGAGGGTGAAGTGGTCTCCCTCAGGGTGCCGGAACTTTCTGTGGCACTGGTGTACCTCTTGGGTCCTGCCAACAGGTGGCTCCAGGAAGCAGCTTGGCGCTAACGCAAAACAGACAGAATCAATAGGGTGGTTAGCATTGGTGCTAACGCAAAACAGACAGAATCAATAGGGTGGTTAGCATTGGTGCTAACGCAAAACAGACAGAATCAATAGGGTGGTTAGCATTGGTGCTAACGCAAAACAGACAGAATCAATAGGGTGGTTAGCATTGGTGCTAACGCAAAACAGACAGAATCAATAGGGTGGTTAGCATTGACGCTAATGCAGACAGAGAATCAATAGAGGTTAACATTGGCGCTAACGCAGACAGACAGAGAATCAATAGGAAGGTTAGCTATGATGCTAAAACAGACATTTAAAAAAAAAAATATATATAGTAATTTAGCAGACGCTCTTATCCAGAGCGACTTACAAATTTCATACATATTCATCCTGGTCCCCCCGTGGGAATTGAACCCTGGTCCCCCCGTGGGAATTGAACCCACAACTCTGGCGTTGCAAGCGCCATGCTCTACCAACTGAGCCACACGGGACCACATATCAACAGGGTTAGCATTGTTTGACCAAGCTACTCTCCCCGTGGCTCATTGCCTGAGTGGGAGAAATAGCAGCCGTCTAGGCATCAAATGCAAATGCTCAGAGACTAGACTATGTCCATATAGTAGATTATACTGTCTGGCAGATTATACATTCAAAAGGTCAGAGATGGCGATAAAGTTGTCCATAATGGTTAAGACTGTTTATGATGGATATTGTAATATATTCAGTAGCGGTTATAAAGGCGTTATGGATGTAAACATAAGCGTGAGGGTTTAACCCCATTACAAGACACGGAGGGTGTGCTGCTCCAACATGGTTTAAATCCATTTTAGATTAGACATAAACTAGATTTAGTAAATCTAGGTTTAAAATTCATCAGAGTGTTACACCACTTAATTTTAAGACTGGATTAGTTAATCGAAGGTTAAATCACTAAACTATGATCAGTGACAGGTGTCCTAATGGATTCACCATAGCAATATGTTGTAATTCTATGGAAACAAACCAGCACTGGTCATTACTAGCTAGCCAGCAAAGTGACTTTTCACTTCAGGCTGAGGATGAAATTATTTGCACTTTTCTGTCAAATGACTTAGCTGGATAGTTGAGTTTTACAAACATGATAAACCACAGGAGATAAAATTGTTAATCACAAAGAAAATAAAGGACATACAAAATGATTTACACTGATATTTGATGAATCTAAAGCTCCTCCAGTGGCAGTTTAAATTTAATCCCAAAACTGAATTTAAATTAGTTTTTAAAACAATGGAGGAACAAGATTAAATTTGATCTTGGTTTGAGTTCTAAATTAAATGTAGTGTAGAAGAAGGATTATATTGAACTATGATTATTGAAAACGAGGTTTAAAGTTCAATGCAACAACATGACTAGATAAACCTTGATTAAACCCAGTTTAAGAGTTAATCCATGTTGGTGCAATCCACCCTGAGTGAATCAAATAAAATCTTAACTAAAATGGGCCAAAGGTTGTAAGAGTGGAAACTACATACCTGATAGCATAGCTGCGATGGTCACCACCTCGTTCACACAATCAAACTCACAGGACGCCAGCAGAGCCTTGGCCATCTGAGCGTCCAATGGCAACTCAGAGATTATGATCCCGATCTCTGATAGGTTCCCATCGTCGTCCAATGCCGCGAGGTAATCCAGCTCCTCTAGCGACTGCATCAGACCCTCTGGATCTGGGTTTGAAGTAGACAACTTAGATAATAGATAATAAGAGAGAAGATCTGGATAGGAAGTAGACAATTTAGATAATAGATAATAAAAGACAAGATCTGGATAGGAAGTAGATCATCCTTTACATAATAGCGAGAGCAGTGTGGGTGCAATAATTGAATAACATGGATTTCTAAATTTATTTTGCAATGCACGCACACGCGATGCGAGCGGTGTGGTCAGCCTGTGAGCAAAACACCTGTTTAACAAAATGACTTGTCAGTTGATGCATTGGATTATGATCATACAATATCTGCTCAGCTCCTCAAGAGATCGAGGGCCTGACTGTAACTTGTCACTCCATGTAGCTACAAAATAAAAATGGCACACGTCAAAAGACATAGAATACATAATCAGTATAAAACTCTATTCCTGAAAAGAGCCTGAGCTCCAAAAAGGTTGATCCAGGAATATAGCCTAGTGTGTTCCAGTAGAATGGAGGACAGTATTCTACTTCCTCCTCATTGTGGAGGTCAGAGGGCGAAACGAGACGCGTTATGGTGTAATCATTAACGAGCTGGCCTCTTTACACCGTAGAATGTGTCCCAAATGGTGCACTACCCTTTTGACCAGAGTAGGGCTCTACCTTTTGACCAGAGTAGGGCACTACCCTTTTGACCAGAGTAGGGCACTACCCTTTTGACCAGAGTAGGGCACTACCTTTTGACCAGAGTAGGGCGCTACCTTTTGACCAGAGTAGGGCGCTACCCTTTGACCAGAGTAGGGCTCTACCTTTTGACCAGAGTAGGGCGCTACCCTTTTGACCAGAGTAGGGCACTACCCTTTTGACCAGAGAAGGGCACTACCCTTTTGACCAGAGTAGGGCTCTACCTTTTGACCAGAGTAAGGCTCTACCTTTTGACCAGAGTAGGGCACTACCCTTTTGACCAGAGTAGGGCACTACCCTTTTGACCAGAGTAGGGCACTACCTTTTGACCAGAGTAGGGCACTACCCTTTTGACCAGAGTAGGGCGCTACCTTTTGACCAGAGTAGGGCTCTACCCTTTGACCAGAGTAGGGCGCTACCTTTTGACCAGAGTAGGGCACTACCTTTTGACCAGAGTAGGGCACTACCCTTTTGACCAGAGTAGGGCACTACCCTTTTGACCAGAGTAGGGCACTACCCTTTTGACCAGAGTAGGGCACTACCTTTTGACCAGAGTAGGGCTCTACCTTTTGACCAGAGTAGGGCTCTACCTTTTGACCAGAGTAGGGCTCTACCTTTTGACCAGAGTAGGGCTCTACCTTTTGACCAGAGTAGGGCGCTACCTTTTGACCAGAGTAGGGCGCTACCTTTTGACCAGAGTAGGGCACTACCTTTTGACCAGAGTAGGGCTTTACCCTTTGACCAGAGTAGGGCGCTACCTTTTGACCAGAATAGGGCACTACCTTTTGACCAGAATAGGGCACTACCTTTTGACCAGAGTAGGGCACTACTTTTTGACCAGAGTAGAGCACTACTTTTTGACCAGAGTAGGGCACTACCCTTTTGACCAGAATAGGGCACTACCTTTTGACCAGAATAGGGCACTACCTTTTGACCAGAATAGGGCACTACCTTTTGACCAGAGTAGGGCACTACCCTTTTGACCAG
Organism: Salvelinus namaycush; assembly: GCF_016432855.1. Lineage (NCBI taxonomy): Eukaryota > Metazoa > Chordata > Actinopteri > Salmoniformes > Salmonidae > Salvelinus > Salvelinus namaycush. The sequence continues at coordinate 149,017 of NW_024061135.1, forward strand.
AGTAGGGCACTACCCTTTTGACCAGAGTAGGGCTCTACCCTTTTGACCAGAGTAGGGCACTACTTTTTGACCAGAGTAGGGCGCTACCTTTTGACCAGAGTAGGGCGCTACCTTTTGACCAGAGTAGGGCACTACCCTTTTGACCAGAGTAGGGCACTACCCTTTTGACCAGAGTAGGGCGCTACCTTTTGACCAGAGTAGGGCACTACCTTTTGACCAGAGTAGGGCACTACCTTTTGACCAGAGTAGGGCTCTACCCTTTTGACCAGAGTAGGGCACTACCCTTTTGACCAGAGTAGTGCACTACCCTTTTGACCAGAGTAGGGCACTACCTTTTGACCAGAGTAGTGCACTACCCTTTTGACCAGAGTAGGGCTCTACCCTTTTGACCAGAGTAGGGCACTACCTTTTGACCAGAGTAGGGCACTACCTTTTGACCAGAGTAGGGCGCTACCTTTTGACCAGAGTAGGGCACTACCTTTTGACCAGAGTAGGGCTCTACCTTTTGACCAGAGTAGGGCACTACCTTTTGACCAGAGTAGGGCGCTACCTTTTGACCAGAGTAGGGCACTACCTTTTGACCAGAGTAGGGCTCTACCTTTTGACCAGAGTAAGGCTCTACCTTTTGACCAGAGTAGGGCACTACCCTTTTGACCAGAGTAGGGCACTACCTTTTGACCAGAGTAGGGCACTACCTTTTGACCAGAGTAGGGCACTACCCTTTTGACCAGAGTAGGGCACTACCTTTTGACCAGAGAAGGGCACTACCCTTTTGACCAGAGTAGGGCGCTACCTTTTGACCAGAGTAGGGCTCTACCCTTTGACCAGAGTAGGGCGCTACCTTTTGACCAGAGTAGGGCACTACTTTTTGACCAGAGTAGGGCACTACCCTTTTGACCAGAATAGGGCACTACCTTTTGACCAGAATAGGGCACTACCTTTTGACCAGAATAGGGCACTACCTTTTGACCAGAGTAGGGCACTACCCTTTTGACCAGAGTAGGGCACTACCCTTTTGACCAGAGTAGGGCTCTACCCTTTTGACCAGAGTAGGGCACTACTTTTTGACCAGAGTAGGGCGCTACCTTTTGACCAGAGTAGGGCGCTACCTTTTGACCAGAGTAGGGCACTACCCTTTTGACCAGAGTAGGGCGCTACCTTTTGACCAGAGTAGGGCACTACCCTTTTGACCAGAGTAGGGCACTACCCTTTTGACCAGAGTAGGGCGCTACCTTTTGACCAGAGTAGGGCACTACCTTTTGACCAGAGTAGGGCACTACCTTTTGACCAGAGTAGGGCTCTACCCTTTTGACCAGAGTAGGGCACTACCCTTTTGACCAGAGTAGGGCTCTACCCTTTTGACCAGAGTAGGGCACTACTTTTTGACCAGAGTAGGGCGCTACCTTTTGACCAGAGTAGGGCGCTACCTTTTGACCAGAGTAGGGCACTACCCTTTTGACCAGAGTAGGGCACTACCCTTTTGACCAGAGTAGGGCGCTACCTTTTGACCAGAGTAGGGCACTACCTTTTGACCAGAGTAGGGCACTACCTTTTGACCAGAGTAGGGCTCTACCCTTTTGACCAGAGTAGGGCACTACCCTTTTGACCAGAGTAGTGCACTACCCTTTTGACCAGAGTAGGGCATTACCTTTTGACCAGAGTAGTGCACTACCCTTTTGACCAGAGTAGGGCTCTACCCTTTTGACCAGAGTAGGGCACTACCTTTTGACCAGAGTAGGGCACTACCTTTTGACCAGAGTAGGGCGCTACCTTTTGACCAGAGTAGGGCACTACCTTTTGACCAGAGTAGGGCTCTACCTTTTGACCAGAGTAGGGCACTACCTTTTGACCAGAGTAGGGCGCTACCTTTTGACCAGAGTAGGGCACTACCTTTTGACCAGAGTAGGGCTCTACCTTTTGACCAGAGTAGTGCACTACCCTTTTGACCAGAGTAGGGCGCTACCTTTTGACCAGAGTAGGGCACTACCTTTTGACCAGAGTAGGGCGCTACCTTTTGACCAGAGTAGGGCGCTACCTTTTGACCAGAGTAGGGCGCTACCTTTTGACCAGAGTAGGGCACTAACCTTTTGACCAGAGTAGGGCACTACCCTTTTGACCAGAGTAGGGCGCTACCTTTTGACCAGAGTAGGGCGCTACCTTTTGACCAGAGTAGGGCACTACCCTTTTGAACAGAGTAGGGCACTACCCTTTTGACCAGAGTAGGGCACTACCCTTTTGACCAGAGTAGGGCACTACCCTTTTGACCAGAGTAGGGCGCTACCTTTTGACCAGAGTAGGGCGCTACCTTTTGACCAGAGTAGGGCGCTACCTTTTGACCAGAGTAGGGCGCTACCTTTTGACCAGAGTAGGGCACTACCTTTTGACCAGAGTAGGGCTTTACCCTTTGACCAGAGTAGGGCGCTACCTTTTGACCAGAATAGGGCACTACCTTTTGACCAGAATAGGGCACTACCTTTTGACCAGAGTAGGGCACTACTTTTTGACCAGAGTAGGGCACTACTTTTTGACCAGAGTAGGGCACTACCCTTTTGACCAGAATAGGGCACTACCTTTTGACCAGAATAGGGCACTACCTTTTGACCAGAATAGGGCACTACCTTTTGACCAGAGTAGGGCACTACCCTTTTGACCAGAGTAGGGCACTACCCTTTTGACCAGAGTAGGGCTCTACCCTTTTGACCAGAGTAGGGCACTACTTTTTGACCAGAGTAGGGCGCTACCTTTTGACCAGAGTAGGGCGCTACCTTTTGACCAGAGTAGGGCACTACCCTTTTGACCAGAGTAGGGCACTACCCTTTTGACCAGAGTAGGGCACTACCCTTTTGACCAGAGTAGGGCGCTACCTTTTGACCAGATTAGGGCACTACCTTTTGACCAGAGTAGGGCACTACCTTTTGACCAGAGTAGGGCTCTACCCTTTTGACCAGAGTAGGGCACTACCCTTTTGACCAGAGTAGTGCACTACCCTTTTGACCAGAGTAGGGCTCTACCTTTTGACCAGAGTAGGGCACTACCTTTTGACCAGAGTAGGACGCTACCTTTTGACCAGAGTAGGGCACTACCTTTTGACCAGAGTAGGGCGCTACCTTTTGACCAGAGTAGGACGCTACCTTTTGACCAGAGTAGGGCACTACCCTTTTGACCAGAGTAGGGTGCTACCTTTTGACCAGAGTAGGGCACTACCTTTTGACCAGAGTAGGGCACTACCTTTTGACCAGAGTAGGGCGCTACCTTTTGACCAGAGTAGGGCGCTACCTTTTGACCAGAGTAGGGCACTAACCTTTTGACCAGAGTAGGGCACTACCCTTTTGACCAGAGTAGGGCACTACCCTTTTGACCAGAGTAGGGCACTACCCTTTTGACCAGAGTAGGGCACTACCCTTTTGACCAGAGTAGGGCGCTACCTTTTGACCAGAGTAGGGCGCTACCTTTTGACCAGAGTAGGGCGCTACCTTTTGACCAGAGTAGGGCACTACCCTTTTGACCAGAGTAGGGCACTACCCTTTTGACCAGAGTAGGGCACTACCCTTTTGACCAGAGTAGGGCGCTACCTTTTGACCAGAGTAGGACGCTACCTTTTGACCAGAGTAGGGCGCTACCTTTTGACCAGAGTAGGGCACTAACCTTTTGACCAGAGTAGGGCACTACCCTTTTGACCAGAGTAGGGCACTACCCTTTTGACCAGAGTAGGGCACTACCCTTTTGACCAGAGTAGGGCGCTACCTTTTGACCAGAGTAGGGCGCTACCTTTTGACCAGAGTAGGGCACTACCCTTTTGACCAGAGTAGGGCACTACCCTTTTGACCAGAGTAGGGCACTACCCTTTTGACCAGAGTAGGGCACTACCCTTTTGACCAGAGTAGGGCGCTACCTTTTGACCAGAGTAGGGCGCTACCTTTTGACCAGAGTAGGGCGCTACCTTTTGACCAGAGTAGGGCGCTACCTTTTGACCAGAGTAGGGCTTTACCCTTTGACCAGAGTAGGGCGCTACCTTTTGACCAGAATAGGGCACTACCTTTTGACCAGAATAGGGCACTACCTTTTGACCAGAGTAGGGCACTACTTTTTGACCAGAGTAGGGCACTACTTTTTGACCAGAGTAGGGCACTACCCTTTTGACCAGAATAGGGCACTACCTTTTGACCAGAATAGGGCACTACCTTTTGACCAGAATAGGGCACTACCCTTTTGACCAGAGTAGGGCACTACCCTTTTGACCAGAGTAGGGCACTACCCTTTTGACCAGAGTAGGGCTCTACCCTTTTGACCAGAGTAGGGCACTACTTTTTGACCAGAGTAGGGCGCTACCTTTTGACCAGAGTAGGGCACTACCCTTTTGACCAGAGTAGGGCACTACCCTTTTGACCAGAGTAGGGCGCTACCTTTTGACCAGATTAGGGCACTACCTTTTGACCAGATTAGGGCACTACCTTTTGACCAGAGTAGGGCTCTACCCTTTTGACCAGAGTAGGGCACTACCCTTTTGACCAGAGTAGTGCACTACCCTTTTGACCAGAGTAGGGCTCTACCTTTTGACCAGAGTAGGGCACTAACTTTTGACCAGAGTAGGACGCTACCTTTTGACCAGAGTAGGGCACTACCTTTTGACCAGAGTAGGGCGCTACCTTTTGACCAGAGTAGGGCGCTACCTTTTGACCAGAGTAGGGCGCTACCTTTTGACCAGAGTAGGGCGCTACCTTTTGACCAGAGTAGGGCGCTACCTTTTGACCAGAGTAGGGCACTACCTTTTGACCAGAGTAGGGCACTACCCTTTTGACCAGAGTAGGGCTCTACCCTTTTGACCAGAGTAGTGCACTACCTTTTGACCAGAGTAGTGCACTACCCTTTTGACCAGAGTAGGGCTCTACCTTTTGACCAGAGTAGTGCACTACCCTTTTGACCAGAGTAGTGCACTACCCTTTTGACCAGAGTAGTGCACTACCTTTTGACCAGAGTAGGACACTACCTTTTGACCAGAGTAGGGCTCTACCTTTTGACCAGAGTAGGGCTCTACCTTTTGACCAGAGTAGGGCACTACCTTTTGACCAGAGTAGGGCTCTACCTTTTGACCAGAGTAGGGCTCTACCCTTTTGACCAGAGTAGGGCTCTACCTTTTGACCAGAGTAGGGCACTACACTTTTGACCAGAGTAGGGCACTACCCTTTTGACCAGAGTAGTGCACTACCCTTTTGACCAGAGTAGTGCACTACACTTTTGACCAGAGTAGGGCTCTACCCTTTTGACCAGAGTAGGGCACTACCCTTTTGACCAGAGTAGTGCACTACCCTTTTGACCAGAGTAGGGCACTACCCTTTTGACCAGAGTAGGGCACTACCCTTTTGACCAGAGTAGGGCACTACCCTTTTGACCAGAGTAGGGCACTACCCTTTTGACCAGAGTAGGGCACTACCCTTTTGACCAGAGTAGGGCACTACCCTTTTGACCAGAGTAGGGCGCTACCTTTTGACCAGAGTAGGGCGCTACCTTTTGACCAAAGTAGGGCACTACCTTTTGACCAGAGTAGGGCACTACCCTTTTGACCAAAGTAGGGCGCTACCTTTTGACCAGAGTAGGGCACTACTTTTTGACCAAAGTAGGGCACTATATAGGGAATAGGGAGCCGTTTGGGCTGCAGATTGTCACTGTCCTCAGCTCTTCCCATGCAGGGACAGCCGGGTGGGTCGAGGCTCTCAGACAATGGTCCCTGGCAGGCCACTGTCAGCTCTACTAAAGCACGGCTGACTGCCTCTTAACAGGACAGAGCACGGCATACAGCCCTCCATCAGACCTCTAACCAGGAAAAAAACCCATCCTGTACACTGCACCACTCTACAGTTCCAGCTATAGTTGCAAAACTCTGCTAACTTCCCCAAAATACCCTGGTTTCCCAGAATTCCTGGTTGGATGATTCCAGATTTCCTGCTTATTCCCTGGGAATTTGGGGGAAGGTTGCTGGAATTCTGCATCTCTAGTTACAGTACAGATTACACAGGGTCAGATCCATAGAATTACATATTATAACACATTTCATTAGGATCTCTGTGGTCAGACTCACCTCCCGACCAGAGTCTAATAACCTGGGAATACTCTGCAGACAAGACCCAGATACAACCAGGGTTTCTAGTCAGATACAACCAGGGTTTCTAGTCAGATACAACCAGGGTACAACCAGGGTTTCTAGTCAGATACAACCAGGGTTTCTAGTCAGATACAACCAGGGTACAACCAGGGTTTCTAGTCAGATACAACCAGGGTTTCTAGTCAGATACAACCAGGGTTTCTAGTCAGATACAACCAGGGTTTCTAGTCAGATACAACCAGGGTACAACCAGGGTTTCTAGTCAGATACAACCAGGGTACAACCAGGGCTTCTAGTCAGATACAACCAGGGTTTCTAGTCAGATACAACCAGGGCTTCTAGTCAGATACAACCAGGGTTTCTAGTCAGATACAACCAGGGTTTCTAGTCAGATACAACCAGGGTACAACCAGGGCTTCTAGTCAGATACAACCAGGGTTTCTAGTCAGATACAACCAGGGCTTCTAGTCAGATACAACCAGGGTTTCTAGTCAGATACAACCAGGGTTTCTAGTCAGATACAACCAGGGTTTCTAGTCAGATACAACCAGGATACAACCAGGGTTTCTAGTCAGATACAACCAGGGTACAACCAGGGTTTCTAGTCAGATACAACCAGGGTTTCTAGTCAGGTACAACCAGGGTACAACCAGGGTTTCTAGTCAGATACAACCAGGGTTTCTAGTCAGATACAACCAGGGTTTCTAGTCAGATACAACCAGGGTTTCTAGTCAGATACAACCAGGATACAACCAGGGTTTCTAGTCAGATACAACCAGGGTACAACCAGGGTTTCTAGTCAGATACAACCAGGGTTTCTAGTCAGGTACAACCAGGGTACAACCAGGGTTTCTAGTCAGATACAACCAGGGTTTCTAGTCAGATACAACCAGGGTTTCTAGTCAGATACAACCAGGGTTTCTAGTCAGATACAACCAGGGTTTCTAGTCATGCTTCTACATCTGCTTTGCTTTCTGTTTGGGGTTTTAGGCTGGGTTTCTGTATAAGCAGTTGGTGACATCTGCTGATGTAAAAAAAAAGGGCTTTATAGATACATTTGATTGATTGATTGATTGATTGAGTGTGATTGGTAGTTTGGTTCAATTTCCTTCTTTGGTTACTGTACCACCAAGTACATTTTGCTCTGCCCGGAGTAGCCCTGAAGTACCCTCTCATGTAAGACTATGGTCTCATGAGTCTTCCCAAGTACCCCCGGTGGACAGGCCAAGTACCCCCGGTGGACAGGCCAAGTAGCCCCAGGGGTCCTAGTACCCCCGGTGGACAGGCCATGTAGCCCTAGGGGTCCTAGTACCCCAGAATGACTCTCCTACTATAGTACCATGTAGAATGTCTGTCTGGTAGGCTGACCTGGTCTGGTGATGAAGTCACAGTGTCTCAGCCCTGCGATCTCCATCCTCTTGAGGAAGAGGATGGTAGAGGTGAGGTTGGTGTCCAGGATCTGAGGGGATGTCTCTACGGGGAGAACTCTCTCCTCAGGGTAAAGGCAGAAACACTTCCCTGGACAAACACAGACAACGTTATTACCTGGAAAATCAATCAAACACACACACACTACCAGTCAAAGGTTTGGACACACCTACTCATTCAAGGGTTTTTCTTTATTTTTTTTACATTGTATAATAATAGCGGAGACATCAAAACTATGAAATAACACATATGGAATCACATACTAACCAAAAAAGTGTTAAACAAATACTAATATATTTTATATTTATTTGAGATTCTTCAAAGTAGCAACCCTTTGCCTTGATGACAGCTTTGCACACTCTTGGCATTCTCTCAACCAGCTTCATGAGGTAGTCACCTGGAATGCATTTCAATTAACATGTGTGCCTTGTTAAAAGTTAATTTGTGGAATTTCTTTCCTTCTTAATGCGTTTGAGCCAATCAGTTGTGTTGTGACAAGGTAGGGGTGGTAAACAGAAGATAGCCCTATTTGGTAAAAGACCAAGTCCATATTATGGCAAGAACAGCTCAAATAAGCAAAAACGGGGGTGTCCAGTCAGATGCTTCCCGACGTCAGTACCTGTCGGTCCAGTCAGCTGCTTCCTGATGTCAGTACCTGTCGGTCCAGTCAGCTGCTTCCTGACGTCAGTACCTGTCGGTCCAGTCAGATGCTTCCTGATGTCTGTACCTGTCGGTCCAGTCAGCTGTGTCCTGACATCAGTACCTGTCGGTCCAGTCAGATGCTTCCCGATGTCAGTACTTGTCGGTCCAGTCAGCTGCTTCCTGGTGTCAGTACCTGTCGGTCCAGTCAGATGCTTCCCGATGTCAGTACTTGTCGGTCCAGTCAGCTGCTTCCTGGTGTCAGTACCTGTCGGTCCAGTCAGCTGCTTCCTCATGTCAGTACCTGTCGGTCCAGTCAGCTGTTTCCTGATGTCAGTACCTGTCGGTCCAGTCAGCTGCTTCCTGATGTCAGTACCTGTCGGTCCAGTCAGCTGCTTCCTGATGTCAGTACCTGTCGGTCCAGTCAGCTGTTTCCTGACATCAGTACCTGTCGGTCCAGTCAGATGCTTCCCGATGTCAGTACCTGTCGGTCCAGTCAGCTGCTTCCTGGTGTCAGTACCTGTCGGTCCAGTCAGCTGCTTCCTGATGTCAGTACCTGTCGGTCCAGTCAGCTGCTTCCCGACGTCAGTACCTGTCGGTCCAGTCAGCTGCTTCCCGGCGTCAGTACCTGTCGGTCCAGTCAGCTGCTTCCCGACGTCAGTACCTGTCGGTCCAGTCAGCTGCTTCCCGACGTCAGTACCTGTCGGTCCAGTCAGCTGCTTCCTGACATCAGTACCTGTCGGTCCAGTCAGATGCTTCCTGATGTCTGTACCTGTCGGTCCAGTCAGCTGCTTCCTGATGTCAGTACCTGTCGGTCCAGTCAGCTGTTTCCTGATATCAGTACCTGTCGGTCCAGTCATCTGTTTCCTGATATCAGTACCTGTCGGTCCAGTCAGCTGCTTCCCGTCGTCAGTACCTGTCGGTCCAGTCAGCTGCTTCCTGATGTCAGTACCTGTCGGTCCAGTCAGCTGTTTCCTGATATCAGTACCTGTCGGTCCAGTCATCTGTTTCCTGATGTCAGTACCTGTCGGTCCAGTCAGCTGCTTCCTGATGTCTGCCTGGCATCTGCTGATGGGTCGTAGTACCTCAGAGTTGGCCCTTATCCTGGGATTATACACCTGGTTGAAATAATACATGTTTAAAAGGACAGGTTAACCATAGAACGACAAATTATAACTATTTAATAATGTCATTAATTAACTAATTTAATAGGATATCTATGGTCATAGCCTTGGCATACATTTCTAAACTAACATGCGATGCTTGTTTTATGGGGATTAAACTCACATATCTTTTCTCGACTCCTGCGTCGATGACAAAGTTAACAGAGTCCACAGCCCAGAACATGTCCTCTCCCTGGCTTGTGGAGAGGAAAACCCTCCGGCTCCTGGTCGTAACTGTTCCCCTACTCCCCATCCCCTCCCCCAGGAGAGAGGGTGCACGACCCTGCCCAGGGCACAAGACCACGGGCACCAGCTCCCCCAGGTCTGCCCCCAGTCTGGTACCCTCTCTCTGGAGGATAGCACGGGCACAGACAACTTCCTGTAGGAGGGGAAACACCGTGTTGACAGCATCATACGACTAGTACCGTGTGGCTACTGGTTAGCAACGCCCCAAGGTCACGGGTTCAATTCCTGCAGGGATCACATGTCTAAAAACTGTATTGACTCACTGTACCGCTCTGAGGATAATAGTGTCTACTACTTGACCTTTACACCCCAGGCTGGATGGTTCAACGTGAGGGGAAGAGAGGGCTTATCATGTCATCAATAGTTAACACATTTTGCTCGCAGACCCATCAATAGAAAAAGGCTGAGTTGACATCTCTATTGACAGGCTTTAAGCTCATTGTCCTACATATATGGTCAAGGACAACATGGCCTTTCAAAACGCTTTGTCATTCCAACAGACCACGAGGCCATCACAGTCAAACACACTAAAGGACATAAAAGCAAAGGCAGACGAGACGGGGGGAAATTATCTGGAATGTTGCTTTGCCATTTAAATTAAATTAAGTACACACCACACATGATTAAAAAAAAAGATAACATTGTGAGAGAGATTCTGCTTAAGGACAGAGCCTCTACTTAAGGACAGAGCTGCTACTTAAGGACAGAGCCTCTACTTAAGGACAGAGCTTCTACTTAAGGACAGAGCTCCTACTTAAGGACAGAGATCCTACTTAAGGACAGAGATCCTACTTAAGGACAGAGATCCTACTTAAGGACAGAGCTCCTACTTAAGGACAGAGATCCTACTTAAGGACAGAGATCCTACTTAAGGACAGAGACACTACTTAAGGTCAGAGAGCTATGACATGCCATCATTCAATACACAGCACCACCAAAAACAAGCAAGTAATGGAGTTATGGACAAATACTGCACCATCATCACTGTTGAACTGTGTAAATGGTCTCACCTGAGCTGAGGCCAAGAACAGCAGCACATCTCCCTTCTCCTTGGTACGGTGAATCTCCAGTACCAATCTCAGAGCAGAGTAGAAGTAGTCTTTACTACTACAGTTACTGTAGACCACCTCAGCTGGACAGAGGGCTTCCAGACGGACCACAGGGACGTTACTACCTGTAACGGCAGTGAACATTACTGTTAGTCCAGTCCATGTTATCATTACATTGATAACTGAAACAGTCAGAACTCCGTTCCATGTTTTACTCATGTTCTAATGGAGCTACGGAGCTAGTGATCAACAAAGTATCCCCAACAAAATGCTTTTAGTAAAGATCAATAAATAATATCAGACGCCACGACCTCCATTCTTCTAATCATCTGATAAACACAACAATGGCGACTATGTGTTATTCCCCCTGGGTTGTTACAAAGTGCATCTTTTCCCATTAAAAAAAATCAATGAATGTAAAGGAGGGCGGTTCCACTACCGTAGTGGGCCAGGAGCCTGTCTGTCATGGAGGACACAGTCAGGATCACCACCCTCAGGTCTGGTCTATGGACCAGGATGTCCTGCACAATCACAAAAAAAAACTTTATTGACAAGCAACAAACTGCTGTTACTAGGAATTTAACTTGTGTACACAGAACTTTAAAACATCTCTCTCTCTCTCTCTATCTCTCTCTCTCTCTCTGGAATATTACCCCTAAAATATAAATCTATATAATCCATCAGATACTAGTATGCTGAATGCCACTTTTAAAGAGAGAGAGAAAGGTCACAAAAGGTCATTCCCACCATACCTGGAGCAGTCCCAGCAGTATGTCTGTGCTGACGGTTCTCTCATGAGCCTGGTCGATGACGATGGCCCCGTAGCGCTCCAACATGGGGTCAGACATCATCTCCCTCAGTAGCAGGGCATCTGTACAGAACCTGGAGTGGACCAGAACTGAGTTAACTAATGATGCAGGTGGTAACATAGTTCAATGCCGGTACGGAGCGTGGAGACCAGAAGTGAGTGCCGGTATCCACCATAAATGCAGAAGTATGTGGACGCCCCTTCAAATTAGTGGATTTCGGCTATTTCAGCCACACCCGTTGCTGACCGGTGTATAAAAGCGAGCACACAGCCACGCAATCTTCATAGACAAACACTGGCAGTAGAATGGCCTGTACTGAAGAGCTCAGTGACTTTCAACGTGGCATCGTCATAGGATGCCACCTTTCCAACAAGTCAATTTGTCAAATTTCTGCCCTGCTATAGAGCTGCCCCGGGCAACTGTAAGTGCTGTTATTGTGAAGTGGAAACATGTAGGAGCAACAATGGCTCAGCCGTGAAGTGGTAGGCCACACAAGCTCACAGAACAGGACCGCCAAGTGCTGAAGCGCCTAGCGCATAAAAATCGTCTGTCCTCGTTTGCAACACTCACTACCGAGTTCCAAACTGCCTCTGGAAGCAACGTCAGCACAAGAACTGTTTGTCTGGAGCTTCATGAAATGGGTTTCCATGGCCGAGCAGCTGCACACAAGCCTAAGATCACCACACGCAACGCCAAGCGTCGACTGGAGTGGTGTAAAGTTCGCTGCCTTTGGACTCTAGAGCAGTGGAAACGGGTTCTCTGGAGCGATGAAGCACGCTTCGCCATCTGGCAGTCTGACGGACGAATCTGGGTTTGGCGGATGCCAGGAGAACGCTACCTGCCTGAATGCATAGTGCCAACTGTAAAGTTTGGTGGAGGAGGAATAATGGTCTGGGGCTGTTTTTCATGGTTCGGGCCCCTTAGTTCCAGTGAAGGGAAATCTTAATGCTACAGCATTCAATGACATTCTAGACGATTCTGTTCTTCCAACTTTGTGGCAACAGTTTGGGGAAGGCCCTTTCCTCGTTTCAGAATGACAATGCCCCCGTGCACAAAGCGAGGTCCATAGAGAAATGGTTTGTCAAGATTGGTGTGGAAGAACTTGACTGGCCTGCACAGAGCCCTGACCTCAACCCCATCAAACACCTTTGGGATGAATTGGAACGCCAAATGCGAGCCGGGCCTAATCGCCCCAACATCAGCGCCCAACCTCACTAATGCTCGTGGCTGAAAGGAAGCAAGTCCCCACAGCAATGTTCCAACATCTAGTGGAAAGCCTTCCCAGAAGAGTGGAGGCTGTCATAGCAGCAAAGGGGGGACCGACTCCATATTAATGCCCAGGATTTTGGAATGAGATGTTGGACGAGCAGGTGTCCACATTCTCTTGGTCATGTAGTGTACATACTAGCATGCTACTTAGTATGTAGAGATGTATTGTCGATGGATGCTAGTAGTAGTGTGCTAGTAGTAGTGTGCTAGTAGTAGTGTGCTAGTGTGGTTATTGAGACATCGCCTTCAGCAGCATCAGTACCTGGAGCAGGACGACCAGAGATCTGTACAGTACCTGGAGCAGGACGACCAGAGATCTGTACAGTACCCGGAGCAGGACGACCAGAGATCGGTACTGTACCCGGAGCAGGACGACCAGAGATCTGTACAGTACCCGGAACAGGACGACCAGAGATCTGTACAGTACCTGGAGCAGGACGACCAGAGATATGTACAGTACCTGGAGCAGGACGACCAGAGATCTGTACAGTACCTGGAGCAGGACGACCAGAGATCTGTACAGTACCCGGAGCAGGACGACCAGAGATCTGTACTGTACCCGGAGCAGGACGACCAGAGATCTGTACAGTACCCGGAGCAGGACGACCAGAGATCTGTACAGTACCCGGAGCAGGACGACCAGAGATCTGTACAGTACCCGGAGCAGGACGACCAGAGTTCTGTACAGTACCCGGAGCAGGACGACCAGAGATCTGTACAGTACCCGGAGCAGGACGACCAGAGATCTGTACAGTACCCGGAGCAGGACGACCAGAGATCTGTACAGTACCCGGAGCAGGACGACCAGAGATCTGTACAGTACCCGGAGCAGGACGACCAGAGATCTGTACAGTACCCGGAGCAGGACGACCAGAGATCTGTACAGTACCCGGAGCAGGACGACCAGAGATCTGTACAGTACCCGGAGCAGGACGACCAGAGATCTGTACAGTACCCGGAGCAGGACGACCAGAGATCTGTACAGTACCCGGAGCAGGACGACCAGAGATCTGTACAGTACCCGGAGCAGGACGACCAGAGATCTGTACAGTACCCGGAGCAGGACGACCAGAGATCTGTACAGTACCCGGAGCAGGACGACCAGAGATCTGTACAGTACCCGGAGCAGGACGACCAGAGATCTGTACAGTACCCGGAGCAGGACGACCAGAGATCTGTACAGTACCTGGAGCAGGACGACCAGAGATCTAACTTTACTAATGTCATGCTTTTTATTATTTTTTTTTCTCCCCAATTTCGTGGTATCCAATTGGTAGTTACAGTCTTACCTCATCGCTGCAACTCCCCTACGGACTCGGGAGAGGTGAAGGTCGAGAGCCGTGCGTCCTCCGAAACACAGCCCAGCCAAGATGCACTGCTTCTTGACACACTGCCCGCTTAACCCAGAAGCCAGCCGCACCAATGTGTCGGAGGAAACACCGTACACCTGGCGACCGTGTAGGCGTGCACTGCGCCCAGTCTGCCACAGCAGACGCTAGTGCGCGATGGGACATGAACATCATTGCCGGCCAAACCCTCCCCTAACCCGGACGACGCTGGGCCAATTGTGCGACTCCCCATGGGCCTCCAGAATCTCGAACCCAGAATCTCTAGTGGCACATCTAGCACCGCGATACAGAGCCTTAGACCACTGCGGGACTCGGGAGGTGTATGTATGTGTGTGTGTGTGTGTGTATTTGTGTGTGTGTGTGTGTGTGTGTGTGTGTGTGTGTGTGTGTGTCTATGTGTGTATGTGTGTGTGTGTGTGTGTGTGTGTGTGTGTGTGTGTGTGTGTGTGTGTGTGTGTGTCTATGTGTCTATGTGTCTATGTGTCTATGTGTGTGTGTGTGTGTGTGTGTGTGTGTGTGTGTGTGTGTGTGTGTGTGTGTGTGTGTGTGTGAGATCCAGACCTGAGCACAGTGTCAGTAGAACAGCACGTCTCCAGAGGGATGGTGTAGCCCACTTCATGTCCAATGTTGACGTCCATCTCATCGGCCACCCTGAGGGCCAGGTCTACCGCCTGCTGGGAGTGGATCTGGGTAGACACTGCCACGCCGTGCTGGTACTGGGCCGACAGGCAGAACTCTGCACACCACTGGGGGATCTGGGAAATGGATACATTGTAGTTGATCATGTAGAAATTCAATTTCAAACAATTTCAGCCCCACATTATCAAAAGGTATTCATCCATCCAAGCATTATGCATTCTAGCGAAAGTACCAGAGTGACCTGACTCCAATGGGATTAACAGTATTAATCCACTAGAGTGACCTGACTCCAATGGGATTAACAGTATTAATCCACTAGAGTGACCTGACTCAAATGGGATTAACAGTATTAATCCACTAGAGTGACCTGACTCAAATGGGATTAACGATATTAATCCACTAGAGTGACCTGACTCAAATGGGATTAACAGTATTAATCCACTAGAGTGACCTGACTCAAATGGGCTAAACAATATTAATCCACCAGAGTGACCTGACTCAAATAGGCTTAACAGTATTAATCCACTAGAGTGACCTGACTCCAACAGGCTTAACAGTATTAATCCACTAGAGTGACGTGACTCAAATGGGCTAAACGATATTAATCCACTAGAGTGACCTGACTCAAATGGGATTAACAGTATTAATCCACTAGAGTGACCTGACTCAAATGGGCTAAACAATATTAATCCACCAGAGTGACCTGACTCAAATAGGCTTAACAGTATTAATCCACTAGAGTGACCTGACTCCAATGGGATTAACAGTATTAATCCACTAGAGTGACCTGACTCAAATGGGATTAACAATATTAATCCACCAGAGTGACCTGACTCAAATAGGATTAACAGTATTAATCCACTAGAGTGACCTGACTCCAATGGGATTAACAGTATTAATCCACTAGAGTGACCTGACTCCAATGGGATTAACAGTATTAATCCACTAGAGTGACCTGACTCCAATGGGATTAACAATATTAATCCACTAGAGTGACCTGACTCCAATGGGATTAACAGTATTAATCCACTAGAGTGACCTGACTCCAATGGGATTAACGATATTAATCCACTAGAGTGACCTGACTCAAATGGGATTAACGATATTAATCCACTAGAGTGACCTGACTCCAACAGGTTTAACAATATTAATCCACTAGAGTGACCTGACTCAAATGGGATTAACAATATTAATCCACTAGAGTGACCTGACTCAAATGGGATTAACAGTATTAATCCACTAGAGTGACCTGACTCCAACAGGCTAAACAGTATTAATCCACTAGAGTGACCTGACTCCAACAGGCTAAACAGTATTAATCCACCAGTGAATCCTCATTTCTAAAGTCATTAATAAATGAACGGACAGGGAATTATAAAACATAATGCAGAATAGTAACATCGTGTCGACCACAACACGGAGCCGGTGTCGACCACAACACGGAGCCGGTGTCGACCACGACACGGAGCCGGTGTCGACCACGACACGGAGCCGGTGTCGACCACGACACGGAGCCGGTGTCGACCACGACACGGGGCCGGTGTCGACCACGACACGGAGCCGGTGTCGAACACGACACGGAGCCGGTGTCGACCACGACACGGAGCCGGTGTCGACCACGACACGGAGCCGGTGACACACTAGTGACAAGGACCAGCTCCTACTAATTGTGTTGTGCTAAACTGCTGTGGCAGCAAGTGACAGCTCCAGAGGATTAGTGCCTAACAGCTGGAGGCCAGAGGGAGGGAGGGGAGAGAGAGGGGAGGGAGGGAGGGGAGAGAGAGGGGAGGGAGGGAGGGGAGGGAGGGGGGGGGAGGGGAGAGAGAGGGGGAAAGAGAGAGGGGAGGGGGAGAGAGAGGAGAGGGAGGGGGAAAGGGAGGAGGAGAGAGAGAGAGGTGAGGGATGGGGAAAGGGAGGGAGGGAGGGAGGGGGAGAGAGAGAGGGGAGGGAGGGAGGGAGTGGGAAAGGGAGTGAGGGGAGGGAGGGAGGGGGAGAGAGAAGGGAGGGAGGGATGGAGGGAGGGGGAGAGAGAGGGGAGGGAGGGATGGATGGAGGGAGGGGGAGAGAGAGAGGGGAGGAAGGGATGGATGGAGAGAGGGGGAGGGGAGAGAGAGGGGGAAAGAGAGAGGGGAGGGGGAGAGAGAGGAGAGGGAGGGGGAAAGGGAGGAGGAGAGAGAGAGAGGTGAGGGATGGGGAAAGGGAGGGAGGGAGGGGGAGAGAGAGAGAGGGGAGGGAGGGAGGGAGTGGGAAAGGGAGTGAGGGGAGAGAGGGAGGGGGAGAGAGAGGGGAGGGAGGGATGGATGGAGGGAGGGGGAGAGAGAGGGGAGGGAGGGATGGATGGAGGGAGGGGAGGGATGGGGAAAAGGAGGGAGGGGGAGAGAGAGAGAGAGGGATGGGGAGGGAGGGAGGGGGATGGAGGGAGCGGGGGAGAGAGAGAGAGAGGGGATGGAGGGGGGGGGGGGGGTGGAGGGAAAGAGAAAGGGGAGGGAGGGATGGATGGAGGGAGGGGGGGAGAGCCTTAAGACCCATGTTATTCAGGGTAAATTCACAGTTAAAATTCACTGTCACTCAATTCAATTCAAGGGGCTTTATTGACACGGGAAACATATGTTAACATTGCCAAAGCAAGTGAAGTAGATAATAAACAAAAGTGAAATAAACAATACAAATTAACAGTAAACATGACACAGAATTTACAAAAGAATAAATACATTACAAATGTCATATTATGTATATATACAGTGTTGTAACGATGTACAAATGGTTAAAGTACAAATAGGGAAAATAAATAAACATAAATATGGGTTGTATTTACAATGGTGTTTGTTCTTCACTGGTTGCCCTTTTCTTGTGGCAACAGGTCACAAATCTTGCTGCTGTGATTGGTCACTGTGGTATTTCACCCAGTAGATATGGGAGTTTATCAAAATTGGGTTTGTTTTTGAATTCTTTGTGGATCTGTGTGATCAGAGGGAAATATGTGTCTCTAATATGGTCATACATTGGGCAGGAGGTTAGGAAGTGCAGCTCAGTTTCCACCTCATTTTGTGGGCAGTGAGCACATAGCCTGTCTTCTCTCGAGAACCATGTCTGCCTATGGCGGCCTTTCTCAATAGCAAGGCTATGCTCACTGAGTCTGTACATAGTCAAAGCTTTCCTTAAGTTTGGGTCAGTCACAGTGGTCAGGTATTCTGCTCTCTGTTTAGGGCCAAATAGCATTCTAGTTTGCTCAGTTTTAAAAAAAAATCTTTCCAATGTGTCAAGTAATTATCTTTTTGTTTTCTCATGATTTGGTTGGGTCTAATTTCTGTCCTGGGGCTCTGTGGGGTGTGTTTGTGTTTGTGAACAGAGCCCCAGGACCAGCTTGCTTAGGGGACTCTTCTCCAGGTTCATCTCTCTGTAGGTGAGGACTCTTCTCCAGGTTCATCTCTCTGTAGGTGATGGCTTTGTTATGGAAGGTTTGGGAATCGCTTCCTTTTAGGTGGTTGTAGAATTTAACGGCTCTTTTCTGGATTTTGATAATTAGCGGGTATCGGCCTAATTCTGCTCTGCATGCATTATTTGGTGTTCTACGTTGTACATGGAGGATATTTTTCGCAGAATTCTGCATGCAGAGTCTCAATTTGGTGTTTGTCCCATTTTGTGAATTCTTGGTTGGTGAGCGGACCCCAGACCTCCCAACCATAGAGGGCGATGGGCTCTATGACTGATTCAAGTATTTTTATCCAGATCCTAATTGGTATGTTTGAATTTTACGTTCCTTTTGATGGCATAGAAGGTCCTTCTTGCCTTGGAGAAGGGCCTTCACAGAGCCAGAGACAGACTCTTTGTCTGGCTCTGTGAATGTGACTGTGGGTAGGGGACATTCACAGCCATATAATCAATTTAGCCATAACCAGTGTCATTCTGCACCATGGGACCTTCCCTGTGTAGCACACAGGCAAAGATACCAACAATCCTTTCTGAAGATTATACTTGTAGTTCTAGAATCTAATTGAACTATGTTTTTGGAAGCACTGCAGGAAAGAGATCCCACGGAACTGGCATCAACTTCCTGAGTGGCACAGCGCTCTAAGGCACTGCAGGAAAGAGATCCCACGGAACTGGCATCAACTTCCCGAGTGGCACATCGCTCTAAGGCACTGCAGGAAAGAGATCCCACGGAACTGGCATCAACTTCCTGACTGGCACAGCGCTCTAAGGCACTGCAGGAAAGAGATCCCACGGAACTGGCATCAACTTCCTGAGTGGCACAGCGCTCTAAGGCACTGCAGGAAAGAGATCCCACGGAACTCGCATCAACTTCCTGAGTGGCACAGCGCTCTAAGGCACTGCAGGAAGGAGATCCCACGGAACTGGCATCAACTTCCTGAGTGGCACAGCGCTCTAAGGCACTGCAGGAAGGAGATCCCACGGAACTGGCATCAACTTCCCGAGTGGCACAGCGGTCTAAGGCACTGCAGGAAGGAGATCCCACGGAACTGGTATCAACTTCCTGAGTGGCACAGCGGTCTAAGGCACTGCAGGAAAGAGATCCCACGGAACTGGCATCAACTTCCTGAGTGGCACAGCGGTCTAAGGCACTGCAGGAAAGAGATCCCACGGAACTGGCATCAACTTCCTGAGTGGCACAGCGCTCTAAGGCACTGCAGGAAAGAGATCCCACGGAACTGGCATCAACTTCCTGAGTGGCACAGCGCTCTAAGGCACTGCAGGAAAGAGATCCCACGGAACTGGCATCAACTTCCTGAGTGGCACAGCGCTCTAAGGCACTGCAGGAAAGAGATCCCACGGAACTGGTATCAACTTCCCGAGTGGCACAGCGGTCTAAGGCACTGCAGGAAAGAGATCCCACGGAACTGGTATCAACTTCCTGAGTGGCACAGCGGTCTAAGGCACTGCATATCAGTGCTAGAGGCTTCACTACAGACACTCTGGTTCGATTCCAGGCTGTATCGCAACCGGCCGTGATTGGGAGTCACATAGGGCGGCGCACAATTGGCCCAGCGTCGTCCGGGTTTGGCCGGTGTAGGCCGTCAACTGACTTGCCTAGTTAAATAAAAGTTAAATAAAAAAAAGTAGTTTTCCAAGACAAATGGATCTTTGTTTAAAACATCTCTGGCCCAAACAGAGACACAACACAGTTCATAAACCCTGGAATGAATAGCCATATTCTCATAAACCATGTGCTCATATGTCTGCTTCGAAAACATCTAAATCAGATGACAGTGAGAGGGAGGTGTGTTCTGTTCCATCTGTTCCTAGACTCAATGGACAACTGGGTGAGGTTGGGGATGCGAACTACTAAATTTATGCGTACGTGACTAATGGGAATTGGGGTATTTACAGGTATATCTGGGTCATATTAAGCCCATGATCTCAGGCATCATACAAAACGAGTGGATTCTTAACCTGGATGCCTGTCTGCTTCTGCTCTCTGGCCACGGGATCAGATCTGGGAACCAGGCTAGTGAGATCAGATCTGGGACTTGGCTAGAGAGATCAGATCTGGGACCAGGGCTAGTGAGATCAGATCTGGGAACCAGGCTAGTGAGATCAGATCTGGGACTTGGCTAGAGAGATCAGATCTGGGACCAGGGCTAGTGAGATCAGATCTGGGAACCAGGCTAGTGAGATCAGATCTGGGACCAGGCTGGTGAGATCAGATCTGGGAACCAGGCTAGTGAGATCAGATCTGGGACCAGGGCTAGTGAGATCAGATCTGGGACCAGGGCTAGTGAGATCAGATCTGGGACCAGGCTGGAGAGATCAGATCTGGGACCAGGCTGGAGAGATCAGATCTGGGACCAGGCTGGTGAGATCAGATCTGGGACCAGGCTAGTGGGATCAGATCTGGGAACCAGGCGAGTGAGATCAGATCTGGGAACCAGGCGAGTGAGATCAGATCTGGGACCAGGGCTAGTGAGATCAGATCTGGGAACCAGGCTAGTGAGATCAGATCTGGG
Source organism: Salvelinus namaycush (assembly GCF_016432855.1). Classification (NCBI taxonomy): domain Eukaryota; kingdom Metazoa; phylum Chordata; class Actinopteri; order Salmoniformes; family Salmonidae; genus Salvelinus; species Salvelinus namaycush. Next base: position 169,674 of record NW_024061135.1, read on the forward strand.
AACCAGGCTAGTGAGATCAGATCTGGGACCAGGGCTAGTGAGATCAGATCTGGGACCAGGCTAGTGAGATCAGATCTGGGAACCAGGCGAGTGAGATCAGATCTGGGACCAGGGTAGTGAGATCAGATCTGGTACCAGGCTAGTGAGATCAGATATGGGACCAGGGCTGGTGAGATCAGATCTGGGATCAGCCTAGAGAGATCGGATCTAGGACCAGGCTAGAGAGTTCAGATCTGAGACCAGGCTAGTGGGATCAGATCTGGGACCAGGGCTAGTGGATTCTGCTGTAAGTAAGCAGAGTCATATCTAAAGTCTTATGTGCAGCTTCAGGGTCTAAGACATAGGATTCTCTGTCCCAAATAGCATGATGTTCCCTGTGTAGTGCACTACTTTTGACCAGATCCTATAGGGTCCAGGACAAAAGTAGTGCACTACGTAGGCAATAGGATGCCATTTGGGACAAAGACACAGCTAATGGTATTAATATCAGGCTCCCTGCAGGCTGGAGCTATATTTATAAGGGTCTCAGTAGGGACTGACCTTCCCAATGCAGCCGGCTGGCATTTCACACTTCACAACAAGATCCTGGCAGAAGTGTATTACTTGAATGCTGTCACTTTTTGATTTTCAATAACAACTCTGTACTACCCTTATATGGAAAAACTCCAGTGTAAAGAATTATGATGTGGATGAGATCAGGGGGGGGGGGGGGGGGGGGAGTTCATAGCAGGACATTAGAAAAGGGTATCGGTAGCAGACTATGAAGTGGCTGACATGGTTTTGTATGGAACTAATGTTTGATGTATGGCCTCATTGTTGCCTTATTAGATATGTCCCCACGTGTCATGTATGGGACTGTATGCTACTATACCAATTAAGAGATTTTCAACAACAAAAAATACATCATTATATAAATACTAGATACTGTATTGGGAATCAAAGGGGAAATATTGTTATTTTTTATTATTATTGAAATTCATTGAAACTCATATTTTAGATCTGAATACCGTCGTATTAATTCCAAAACTCACCTGTGTACTTTTCCCAGTTTGAGTTGTACCAGATACTATGACAAGTCGATTGTTCACCAGGATATCCAAAAATTCCTCTCTAGCTTTCCAAACAGGTAGAGACTTTCTCTCTTGCAGTAGTTTATAATAACGAGAGGAGAAGGGCAATCCATCAAATCGGTTCAGCTCCAGATCCTCTCCGAAGACAAAAGCTTCTTCCACACAGTCAGCAGTTCCCGAATCTGAACAAAGCTCTTTCTCCATCAAATGATTGTCCTGCTCCGACATGATTGATCCATCCGCCATGGAAATGATCGAGGATCCCCGTCGAGAGCGCAACAACTGTTGGCAACAGTTATAATCAAAGGCACAGAGAACCGTTTATCCGCCCCCCAAAAAACGAACTCACCGACACAGAATAATCCATGTAACAATCACAACGTAGACTTGGAGTTCAACGTATGATCTAAAACAGATTTCCGTTCATGTTTTGTTGACAAATGTGAAGAAATTTCAGGACAAACAAACATGCAGTTTTTCTTCCTTTGATTTCGGATTAAAACTCTATTACCCGTTTCTTGTCTGTCAATCCGCAGCACTGTTGCGCTATTGGCCACTGGCATGGTCAAACACGTGGGTTGATTTGCATAGGCGACACGAGTCACTGAACAAGAATTAATGTGCGCCTAAATATGATCACGTGACCACTAGGCCGACTGTAGGCTAATAACCCTCTTATAATAATCGAATAGTATTGACAGGGAGAGGGCGTGTGCACCAGTGGAGGCTGGTAGAATGAGCTAAAGGAGGACGGGCTCATTGTAATGGGCTGGAATGGAATTATAGGAACAGATTCGGAGAACATTGGGATGAATTGTATTAATAGACAACAAAAAAAACAAGACCACTTTAGTGTTTAAAAAACATTTTACTGATACTGATCAAGTGTTCAAAAGTTTGTGTGTATTGACATAGACACTAAAGTGTATCAAATAATAATCTTACAAAAAGCGATCTGTCCATGATAACGTGTGGTGTTTACATGTAACATATTGTGTTTTCTATGTAACACAGACAAAAAGGAACTTTCAAACAGAACATACAGGTAGGACAGAGGACAGGTAGGACAGATGACAGGTACAGTAGGACACAGGACAGTAATACAGGTGTGACTACAGGTAGGACACAGGACAGTAATACAGGTGTGACTACAGGTAGGACACAGGACAGTAATACTGGTGTGACTACAGGTAGGACACAGGACAGTAATACAGGTGTGACTACAGGTAGGACACAGGACAGTAATACAGGTGTGACTACAGGTAGGACACAGGACAGTAATACTGATGTGACTACAGGTAGGACACAGGACAGTAATACTGGTGTGACTACAGGTAGGACACAGGACAGTAATACAGGTGTGACTACAGGTAGGACACAGGACAGTAATACAGGTGTGACTACAGGTAGGACACAGGACAGTAATACTGATGTGACTACAGGTAGGACACAGGACAGTAATACTGGTGTGACTACAGGTAGGACACAGGACAGTAATACTGATGTGACTACAGGTAGGACACAGGACAGTAATACAGGTGTGACTACAGGTAGGACACAGGACAGTAATACAGGTGTGACTACAGGTAGGACACAGGACAGTAATACAGGTGTGACTACAGGTAGGACACAGGACAGTAATACTGGTGTGACTACAGGTAGGACACAGGACAGTAATACTGATGTGACTACAGGTAGGACACAGGACAGTAATACAGGTGTGACTACAGGTAGGACACAGGACAGTAATACAGGTGTGACTACAGGTAGGACACAGGACAGTAATACAGGTGTGACTACAGGTAGGACACAGGACAGTAATACTGGTGTGACTACAGGTAGGACACAGGACAGTAATACTGATGTCATGGCAACAAGACTTTCAAACAGCAAAGTAAACAAGGTAAAACTAGTTTAACACAATAGAACCTCATAGTAAAAATAACTGATTATGAATCTATGGATCTCTGCCTCCAAAAGCCAAGAGATTAAATACTAGATAGACATGACAAAACATCTCTGTTTTTCCATCTAGATATTTGAGAACAAGACGTGTGTGCTTAAAATAAAGTTGAACAGTGTGAATGAAAAGTTTTGAACAATACCGTCAACAATTACAGCCTTCACACTGTAATAAAAACCATAAAATAATGTAATAAAATAATCACCTTGTATCTTCTGAGTTTTATGACATAAAGACTAAGACACGTCTGGACTGTGTAATAACACATCTGGACTGTGTAATAACACATCTGGACTGTGTAATAACATGTCTGGACTGTGTAATAACACATCTGGCCTGTGTAATAACACACCTGGACTGTGTAATGACACCTCTGGACTGTGTAATAACACACCTGGACTGTGTAATAACACACCTGGACTGTGTAATGACACGTAATAACACACCTGGACTGTGTAATGACATGTCTGGACTGTGTAATAACACACCTGGACTGTGTAATGACCATCTGGTCTGTGTAATAACACACCTGGACTGTGTAATAACACACCTGGGCTGTGTAATAACACACCTGGACTGTGTAATAACACCTCTGGACTGTGTAATAACACCTCTGGACTGTGTAATAACACATCTGGACTGTGTAATAACACGTCTGGACTGTGTAATAACACGTCTGGACTGGGTAATAACACCTCTGGACTGGGTAATAACACCTCTAGACTGGGTAATAACACATCTGGACTGGGTAATAACATCTCTGGACTGTGTAATAAATGTAATAACACGTCTGGACTTGTGTAATAACTGCGTAATATCTTAATTAACAACACCTCAGTATAGCCACTCAACATTTGAGAACAGAAGTCAATCTGATTTAATCAGGCTAACATCGGGCACAACGACAAATTAAAAACCCAGGGGGCGTGTTCAGCAGGACGCAACGTTTTGTAACATTCAGACAGAAATATGCCACCTAGAACAAACCCCCCTCTCTGACATGTAGAATAAGGAATCACTTCAGCTCTATTTGTGGCATTTCTATCTGCAACATTCAACGACGTTTCGCTACCGAACGTTGGCCCCGCGGTGCATAATAACCAGTAATCAGCCATGAGAGTTGAGAGTCAGTGTTTGGAGGATTGTGGTTGTCTCAGTGGTGATACACAGTCAGGGTAAAGTAAGCTAAAACAACCTCTAAACCTTCTTTCACCAGGTACAAACCAGCGAGTGAATTACTTCCATGGCAAAATGAATGATTTTCCACCTCTTAAAGAGGCTTCTGTTTTGCTTATAAAACCGTAGTGTTCAATTCCAATTACCACTTGTTAGCCCTTTCTGTTGGGTAGCCCTGCTTCTGACTGACGGTCTGACATAATCACACAATCAAGGGTTTATGTAGTGCTATGTAGTGTCTATATATGTAGTGTTTGTGGGTGTTGAGATAACTCTTGGGTCGGCTGCTGAGTATAAGGTTGTTGAATGGTTGATGTAAGGTTGGTTTAAGGTTGGTGTAAGATTGGTGTATAGCTGGTTTATGGTTGGTGTATGGTTGGTGTAAGATTGGTGTAAAGTTGGTGTAAGATTGGTGTATAGCTGGTTTAAGGTTGGTATAAAGTTGGTGTATGGTTGTTCTAAGGTTGGTGTAAGGTTGTTGTAAGGTTTTTGTGAGGTTGGTGTAAGGTTGGTGTATGATTGATGTAAGGTTGTGTAAGGTTAGTGTATAGCTGTTTTAAGGTTGGTGTGAAATTGGTGTGTAGTCAGTGTAAGATTGGTGTAAAGTTGGTGAAAAATTGGTTTAAGGTTGGTGTAAGGTTGGTGTATGGTTGTTGTAAGGTTTGTGTATGGTTGGTGTCAGGTTTGTGTTAGGTTGGTGTATGGTTTGTGTTAGGTTGGTGTTAGGTTGGTGTATGGTTGTTGTCAGGTTGGTGTATGGTTTGTGTTAGGTTTGTGTTAGGTTGGTGTATGGTTGTTGTCAGGTTGGTGTAAGGTTGGTGTATGGTTGGTGTAAGGTTGGTGTAAGGTTGGTGTATGGTTGTTGTAAGGTTTGTGTATGGTTGGTGTCAGGTTTGTGTTAGGTTGGTGTATGGTTTGTGTTAGGTTGGTGTTAGGTTGGTGTATGGTTGTTGTCAGGTTGGTGTATGGTTTGTGTTAGGTTTGTGTTAGGTTGGTGTATGGTTGTTGTCAGGTTGGTGTAAGGTTGGTGTATGGTTTGTGTTAGGTTTGTGTTAGGTTGGTGTATGGTTGTTGTCAGGTTTGTGTTAGGTTGGTGTATGGTTGTTGTCAGGTTGGTGTAAGGTTGGTGTATGGTTGTTGTAAGGTTTGTGTTAGGTTGTTGTAAGGTTTGTGTTAGGTTGGTGTTTGCAGCGGCTTGTGAAAGTTTTCACCCCCTTGGCATTTTTCCAATTTTATTGCCTGGAATTAAAATAGATTTTTTGGGGGGGTTTGTATCATTTGATTTACACAACATGCCGACCACTTTGAAGATGCAAATCTTTATTTATTGTGAAACAAACAAGAAATAAGACAAAACAAATGAAAACTTGAGTGTGCGCAACTACTACTTTGTAGAGCCACGTTTTGCAGCAGTTACAGCTGCACGTCTCTTCTCGTGTCACGAGAATTATGTTCTCCAGGTACATAACCCAAATCAATTAACTACTCCGTCTGCAACCCAGGATTTGTAAGATACTGGTCGAATGAAACAGACGGAGGCCCCAGCTATGATGGTCAAAATGTTTATTCACGGGCGCGCTCCTTCGTTGTACAAAACCGTTCATTTTATACTAGCTCCTTACGCACATACTTTTGCACACAAACAGTAGGTATCCTACGCACATACTTTTGCACACAAACAGTAGGTATCCTACGCACATACTTTATCAATACCCAGCCGACAAAGATTAGGGACCGTGAGAAGCACTTCCTGTCCTCCCTCAAATCTCTCTGTGGCCCCTAGCCAAGGTCGGCACCGAATCTTGCTCAGACAGTCTGTTTAAGATACTATAGAGACATATTGTACATGTAACAGTATAACTTTAGTCCGTCCCCTCGCCCCGACCCGGGCGCGAACCAGGGACCCTCTGCACACATCAACAACAGTCACCCCACGAAGCATCGTTACCCATCGCTCCACAAAGGCCGCGGCCCTTGCAGGGCAAGGGGAACCACTACTTCAAGGTCTCAAAGCGAGTGACGTCACCGATTGAAACGCTATTAGCGCTCACCACCGCTAACTAGCTAGCCATTTCACATCGGTTACATACAGATATATTGTTTTACCCTAATTCTGACTAAAACTACACACATAATTTATTGTAATTTTACTGACTAAGACTACACACATCATTAATAATAATTTGATGATTCTAATCAATTACATACAATTATATAGTTTCAGGGTGGAATATTCTAATCATTCATTTAAACATATAAATTCCATCCACAGTATGTCTCTATAAGCTTGGCACATCTAGCCATTGGGATTTTTGCCCATTCTTCAAGGCAAAACTGCTCCAGCTCCTTCAAGTTGGATGGGTTTCGCTGGTGTACAGCAATCTTTAAGTCATACCACAGATTCTCAATTGGATTGAGGTCTGGGCTTTAACTAGGCCTGGGAACCTGGGAGTTTGACTGTTTCATTGTAGATGAAATATAGGAGGCGGATTGCTTTTTTCCCTGCTGGTTTCAACACCACTCAAGTGGTGCTTTAGCAGTATGCTTAAGGTCATTGTTCTGCTGGAAGGTGAACCTCCGTCCAAGTCTCAAATCTCTGGAAGACTGAAACAGGTTTCCCTCAAGAATTTCCCTGTATTTAGCGCCATCCATCATTCCTTCAATTCTGACCAGTTTCCCCGTCCCTGCCGATGAAATACATCTCCACGGCATGATGCTGGCACCACCATGCTTCACTGTGGGGATGTTGTTCTCGGGGTGATGAGAGGTGTTGGGTTTGCGCCAGCCATAACGTTTTCCTTGATGGCCAAAAAGCTCAATTTGAGTCTTATCTGACCAGAGTACCTTCTTCCATATTTTTGGGGAGTCTCCCACATGCCTTTTGGCGTACACCAAACGTGTTTGCTTATTTCTTTCTTTAAGCAATGGATTATTTCTGGCCACTCTTCCGTAAAGCCCAGCTCTGTGGAGTGTACGGCTTAAAGTGGTCCTATGGGCAGATACTTCAATCTCCGCTGTGAAGCTTTGCAGCTCCATCAGGGTTATCTTTGGTCTCTTTGTTGCCTCTCTGATTAATGCCCTCCTTGCCTGGTCCGTGAGTTTTGGTGGGCCCTCTCTTGGCAGGTTTGTTGTGGTGCCATATTCTTTCAATTTTTTTATAATGGATTTAATGGTGCTCCGTGGGATGTTCATAGTTTCTGATATTTTTTTAGAACCCAACCCTGATCTGTACTTCTCCACAACTTTGTCCCTGACCAGTTTGGAACGCTTCCTTGGTCTTCATGTCGCCGCTTGCCCGGTGGTGCCCCTTGCTTAGTGGTGTTGCAGACTCTGGGGCCTTTCAGAACAGGTGTATATATACTGAGATCATGTGACAGATCATGTGACACTTAGATTGCACACAGGTGGACTTTATTTAACTAATTATGACTTCTGAAGGTAATTGGTTGCACCAGATCTTATTTAGGGGCTTCATAGCAAAGGGGGTGAGTACATATGCACACACCACTTTTCAGTTTTTTATTATTTTTTTATTTTAAGTTATTTTTTTCATTTCACTTCACCAATTTGGACTACTTTCTGTATGTCCATTACATGAAATCCAAATAAAAATCAATTTAAATTACAGGTTATAATGCAACAAAATCGGAAAAACGCCAAGGGGGATGAATACTTTTGTAAGGCACTGTAGTTGTTGAAAGATTGGTGTAAGATTGGTGTACAGTTGGTGTAAGGTTGGTGTATAGTTGGTGTATAGTTGGTAAAAGATTGGTGTATAGCTGGTGTAAGGTTGGTGTATGGTTGGTGTATAGTTGGTGAACGATTGGTGTATAGCTGGTGTAAGGTTGGTGTATGGTTGGTGTATAGTTGGTGAAAGATTGGTGTATAGCTGGTGTAAGGTTGGTGTATGGTTGGTGTATAGTTGGTGAACGATTGGTGTATAGCTGGTGTAAGGTTGGTGTATGGTTGGTGTATAGTTGGTGAAAGATTGGTGTATAGTTGGTGTAAGGTTGGTGTATGGTTGGTGTATAGCTGGTGTGAGGTTGGTGTATGGTTGGTGTATAGTTGGTGAAAGATTGGTGTATAGCTGGTGTAAGGTTGGTGTTAGGTTTGTGTATGGTTGTTGTAAGGTTGGTGTAAGGTTGTTATTGGTGTTCCTCAGGGCTCAGTCTCTCAGCATCAGTGCATACATAGTACGGTCACAGAGGGAGAAACAGCTGGCTGTATACTGGATGGAGGAAGACCTGCGGCAGGATTTACCAGTGATGCCGTTGTCTTACAGCAGGTGGCGTCATCCGTCAACCCAAGTCCGTCAACCCGAGTCCGTCAACCCGAGTCCGTCAACCCGAGTCCGTCAACCCAAGTCCGTCAACCCAAGTCCGTCAACCCAAGTGCGGATGAAAGTCGCCCTTTCTGATGTTTGTAGGTCTTTCCCTTTGTTCTGAATCCATTTCATTGAACGCCATGTTCGGGTCTTTACAACTTCCCAGACCTCCAGAGACAGGCTTTGTTAAGTTGGACCTTTCACCTGGCTTCCTGTCCATCAAAACAGGTTCAAATATCCCCATGATTGAAATCAAATGGCTAAAACAGTAGAAACAAATTTAAAATAAACAAAGACTACAAATTAAATCCCAAGTGTCTGGCACAGTGCACTGTGTGGTAACTAATTAATAAATACACAAAACATAAATACTTTACATACATGTACCTGAGCTCAGACCTATAGCACCTCTGACATCAGAGCACCAACGGGGGGGGGGGGAACTGACTCGCTGACACGCCAACCGCCCAACGGTCCGTCCCCATTATTCAAAACTCAGAGACACCACATCTTAAGGTTTCATAGTGCAAGTGAAATGTCTTTATCGTCTTACAGAAAGACGATCAGTTTAATCCAGCTGCTCTCAGCTGCTGAACTTGGCGTGGACGATCATACGAGGCTTAGGTAGTGTTGGGGGTTGCTTAGGAACAGATCTGGGGGGGGGAGGGAGAGGGAGATAGATGTTAAAAGTGCATGTTAAGGATCACGTCCAGAAATTCACAAGTGAATGGTTAGAACACGTAGTCTTGGCATGACTGGATACATCGATTCATCTCAGAACGCTGAACAAAATCTAGCCTGGCCAAAATCTTCCTTGTCCAGCCAGTAACAGTCTGTCAAGCGAGACTATAAGTTGATTGATCTAATGCTGGATGTTGTCCAGAGTATCTGGGACGCACCTGTTGTGGTGTGGAACAGGTCTCAGCGGCCTGGGGACACCAGGGACAGGTACAGGGATGGGGACACCGGGGACAGGTACAGGGATGGGGACTCCGACGGCATTGGGGCTACGAATCAGATGACCACTCCTTCCGGGGGAGTTAGGGTTAGGGTTAGCAGGCAAAGGCTTCTGGGTATTCCTGCCCAGGGGGTAGGCAGGTAAAGGCTTCTGGATATTCCTGCCCAGGAGGTCGGCAGGTAGAGGCTTCTGGATATTCCTGCCCAGGGGGTCTGCAGGTAGGGGTTTCTGGGGGGGACTAGGCTTCTCCAAATCCTATTAAAGACAGACACACCGAATCAATCAAAACAATCAATGAATGAAGGAATCAGTCTATCAAGCAATCAAACCAACTCTTTAATGTCCCAATTGGAACACGTGTACAGTGGTGTTACATTCAAAATGAGCCATGATGATTATTCAAAACTTAATCTGAACTGAAAACTGATGGGACCAGTAGACTCAGGTTGATAGTGTTGACTCACACACACCACCAGGGGGCGATCAAAGCCACCTAACTGTACCCCAGGTCTCATCTGACCTCCGTCTGCCTGTATTACCACATCGACACCATCCCTTGTTTACCATGGCAGACCTCCCTCCCCAGACAGACGGACGGACGGACGGACGGACGGACGGACGGACGGACGGACGGACGGACGGACGGACGGACAGACAGACAGACAGACAGACAGACAGACAGACAGACACTCAGACAGACACTCAGACAGACAGACACACACTCAGACAGACAGACAGACACACAGTTTCTCTAAGAAGTAAAGAATGTTTAGATACTCCATACAGTACCATACAGTATCATACCATACCACACAGTACCATACAGTACCATACCACACAGTACCATACAGTACCATACAGTATCATACAGTATCATACAGTACCATACCATACAGTACCATACAGTACCATACAGTACCTTACAGTACCATACCATACAGTACCATACCATACAGTACCATACAGTACCTTACAGTACCATACCATACAGTACCATACAGTACCTTACAGTACCATACAGTACCATACAGTACCATACCATACAGTACCATACAGTACCTTACAGTACCATACCATACAGTACCATACAGTACCTTACAGTACCATACAGTACCATACAGTACCATACAGTATCATACAGTACCATACAGTACCTTACAGTACCATACAGTACCATACAGTACCTTACAGTACCATACCATACAGTACCATACAGTACCTTACAGTACCATACAGTACCATACAGTACCATACCATACAGTACCATACAGTATCATACCATACAGTACCATACAGTACCATACAGTACCTTACAGTACCATACAGTACCATACAGTACCATACCATACAGTACCATACAGTACCATACCATACAGTACCATACAGTATCATACCATACAGTACCATACAGTACCATACAGTACCTTACAGTACCATACAGTACCATACAGTACCATACCATACAGTACCTTACAGTACCATACCATACAGTACCTTACAGTACCATACAGTATCATACCATACCATACAGTACCATACCATACAGTACCATACAGTACCATACAGTACCATACCATACAGTACCATACCATACAGTACCATACAGTACCATACAGTACCATACAGTACCATACAGTACCATACAGTACCATACAGTACCATACCATACAGTACCATACAGTACCATACAGTACCATACCATACAGTACCATACAGTACCATACAGTACCATACAGTACCATACAGTATCATACAGTACCATACAGTACCATACAGTACCATACAGTATCATACCATACAGTACCATACAGTACCATACCATACAGTATCATACAGTATCATACCATACAGTACCATACAGTACCATACAATACCTTACAGTACCATACAGTACCATACCATACAGTACCATACAGTACCATACAGTACCATACAGTACCATACAGTATCATACAGTACCATACAGTACCATACAGTACCATACAGTACCATACCATACAGTACCATACAGTACCATACAGTACCATACCATACAGTACCATACAGTACCATACAGTACCATACAGTACCATACAGTATCATACAGTACCATACAGTACCATACAGTACCATACAGTACCATACAGTACCATACAGTATCATACCATACAGTACCATACAGTACCATACAGTACCATACAGTACCATACAGTATCATACCATACAGTACCATACAGTACCATACAGTACCATACAGTACCATACAGTACCATACAGTACCATACAGTACCATACAGTACCATACCATACAGTACCATACAGTACCATACAGTACCATACCATACAGTACCATACAGTACCATACAGTACCATACAGTACCATACAGTATCATACAGTACCATACAGTACCATACAGTACCATACAGTACCATACAGTATCATACAGTACCATACAGTACCATACAGTATCATACAGTACCATACAGTACCATACAGTACCATACAGTACTATACAGTATCATACAGTACCATACAGTACCATACAGTATCATACAGTACCATACAGTATCATACAGTACCATACAGTACCATACCATACAGTACCATACAGTACCATACAGTACCATACCATACAGTACCATACAGTACCATACAGTACCATACAGTACCATACAGTATCATACAGTACCATACAGTACCATACAGTACCATACAGTACCATACCATACAGTACCATACAGTACCATACAGTATCATACAGTACCATACAGTACCTTACAGTACCATACCATACAGTACCATACAGTACCATACAGTATCATACCATACAGTACCATACAGTACCATACCATACAGTACCATACAGTACCATATCATACAGTATCATACAGTACCATACAGTACCATACAGTATCATACCATACAGTACCATACAGTACCATACAGTACCATACAGTATCATACCATACAGTACCATACAGTACCATACAGTATCATACCATACAGTACCATACAGTACCATACCATACAGTACCATACAGTACCATATCATACAGTATCATACAGTACCATACAGTACCATACAGTATCATACCATACAGTACCATACAGTACCATACAGTACCATACAGTATCATACCATACAGTACCATACAGTACCATACAGTACCATACAGTACCATATCATACAGTACCATACAGTATCATACCATACAGTACCATACAGTACCATACAGTACCATACAGTACCATACAGTATCATACCATACAGTACCATACAGTATCATACAGTACCATACAGTACCATACAGTATCATACCATACAGTACCATACAGTACCATACAGTATCATACCATACAGTACCATACAGTACCATACAGTACCATACAGTACCTTACAGTACCTTACAGTACCATACAGTATCATACAGTACCTTACAGTACCATACAGTACCATACAGTATCATACAGTACCCTACAGTACCATACAGTACCATACAGTACCATACAGTACCATACCATACAGTACCATACAGTATCATACAGTACCCTACAGTACCATACAGTACCATACAGTACCATACAGTATCATACAGTACCTTACAGTACCCTACAGTACCATACAGTACCATACAGTACCATACAGTACCATACCATACAGTATCATACAGTACCCTACAGTACCCTACAGTACCATACAGTACCATACAGTACCCTACAGTACCATACAGTACCATACAGTATCATACAGTACCATACAGTATCATACAGTACCATACAGTACCATACAGTACCATACAGTATCATACAGTACCATACAGTATCATACCATACAGTACCATACAGTACCATACAGTACCATACAGTACCATACAGTATCATACAGTACCATACAGTACCATACAGTACCATACAGTACCATACCATACAGTACCCTACAGTACCATACAGTACCCTACAGTACCATACAGTACCATACAGTACCATACAGTACCATACAGTACCATACAGTACCATACAGTACCATACAGTACCATACAGTACCCTACAGTACCATACAGTACCCTACAGTACCATACAGTATCATACAGTACCATACAGTACCATACAGTACCATACAGTACCATACCATACAGTACCATACAGTATCATACCATACAGTACCATACAGTACCATACAGTACCATATAGTTCCAGCAACTATAACTGTTCTTTGCTCAATCATTTCACATGACCTGGATTGGAACCTTAATTGAAAGCTTTTTCCTCAAACCGTCGCCTTTTCTTGTTATGTGAGCTGCTTCAGCACCACCCTGAGACAATACTTTGACTTTCGTCTGATTCTAATGTCTGTATAAGGCTTAAAATACAGGATAGAATATTGCTTTGTTACATGATTCACAGACCCCTTACTATAGTGCAGTGGTATTCAACTCTGACCCTACGAGGTCTGCTGGTGGTCTGTTCTACCTGATCATTAATATCACCCACCGGGTGTCCCAGGTCTAAATCAGGCCCTGATCATTATTATCACCCACCTGGTGTCCCAGGTCTAAATCAGGCCCTGATCATTAATATCACCTCACCTGGTGTCCCAGGTCTAAATCAGGCCCTGATCATTAATATCACCTCACCTGGTGTCCCAGGTCTAAATCAGGCCCTGATCATTAATATCACCTCACCTGGTGTCCCAGGTCTAAATCAGGCCCTGATCATTAATATCACCTCACCTGGTGTCCCAGGTCTAAATCAGGCCCTGATCATTAATATCACCCACCTGGTGTCCCAGGTCTAAATCAGGCCCTGGTCATTAATATCACCCACCTGGTGTCCCAGGTCTAAATCAGGCCCTGATCATTAATATCACCCACCTGGTGTCCCAGGTCTAAATCAGTGGATGTGTCGCCAGGCCAAGCTCAGTACAGCTTGTTTTGTCTCGACTCGGTTTCTGCTCAGTAATGTCAAAAGCCCCAGAGTGAAGTTGGCTGGCTTTACAGCAGGGCGGTCGTCGGGAATATCTCGTCGGGAATATCACAAGTTTCACACGTTTTTATTTTTAAGAGGTTTCTTATACCCCTGAAAACTTTTGTGACGCTTTTTTGAGGGATTTCGTTACGCTGCCATCCATCAAGTGATTGTAAACTGGTTACGTTTCCCCGAATGGTTCCACTGTTGCCAAGAGCTGTGGGACGAGGGAAACTAGCACATTACAAAAGGGTTCTGTCTCTATGAAGGCTACTGTTGAACAACTACTAATCTTTAAACATTTGCAGCCAGTATCGTCAAGGACGGACGATTTGAGTACGATCCAAAATACAGGCTACAGTGTCAAATGGGAAGACAAATTGAATCCGGGCCAAAAAGAAAGTGCATATCTGATGAAATTCAGACATGAACCTGCGACTGTGAATGCAGTGGTAACTGTACAGCACTCTGAGTTAGACCCTATTGGGCAAAACTGGTTCAAAAGACAATAAGGTCTTTTTAACAGCAAAACGGGCTTAAAAGATGAATTATCAAGCAGTTATCCACTAGGATGAACACAGACAGCCCCTTTAATAAATACCAGAAGAACCCCCATAGACACCCACAGCCCTGGCCAAGCTGCCCCCAGCTGAGAGGCTCTTCTTGGGAAGAGTCAGCAGCCTGGTCAGCCTCCCTGGAGCTCCTAGGTCTGGAAGCTGGACCAAACAGCTGTTACTGCTCCAGGATAGGGGTTGGATTGGACTGGCAGTTAGACCACGACTACAGGCCCTACTTATTAATGCTCGAAACCATTGCATTTTCTGGAAGAGCAACAGTTGAACGGGAAGGCCTGTCGAAGCCTGTCTCTTATGCAGTGAGATATGGTATAATCCAATGAGTTAGCCAGAACTAAACACATGTTCTGATTTGTTGCGGACACCAAGTGTCCAGTTTAGGCCCGTGGACATTCTAGAATTGGAATCACCGGAACTTGGAACACTGGACGCAATATTCTACTGCAGTAAAATGGGGCCGTTCTGACAGCTTCATCCAACATTAGTTTAATATGACTCGACTCAATTTACCACGTCTATTTCTGCGAAGCTCGTTCCCGGACTATTAATCAATAAATGCCCTCTGCCTCCTCAATGCACACTGTCATTCATCTCATCATCTCTTGAATTTACAATCTGGGAATCTGTTCAAAAATTCATTTCATACATTTTTTTGCTGTATTTACCCATTGAAAACCGTATGGCAGATTGCAGCTTTAATAGCATGATGCTTGATGATACTTCAATAGACAGGCCTCGGGTCTGCTATGACCTCCTAATGACCTTCTGTTCATCAGAGCAGGAGTCAACATCTCATTCATGCTTTAACACACTGCTAATGAGCATGATGTGTCCTAATGATGAGACACACACACACACACACACACACACACACACACACACACACACACACACACACACACACACACACACACACACACACACACACACACACACACACACACACACACACACACACACACACACACACACACACACACACACACACACACCGGCCTCACCAAGACCATCCTGCAGGAGTTATGGTGCTGTGGCACACTGCGAAACGACGCCCCTCTGGGCGGAGCCTGGGTGTGGCTGTGGGCATGTCCTTGGCCATGGGGAGGCAGGGCTCGGTGAGGAGGGGGAATAGGTGGTCTGGGCTGTCCTGGTCCAGGGGCGGACGTAGGGGACAGGGGGACGGGGTGACTGAGGTGAACAGGGGAGCACTGGGGTAGTCGTTGCAGGCTGTGGGAGGGGTAGGGCTGTCCAGGGGGGTGTTGATTTTGGGGAGGAGGCTGTGGAGAGACGGGAATACAGAAACACAGACACATTAATCAGAAACTGGGTCATATTCATTAGTACCCACTGTATCAAAATGTGTTTCAATGGTAATTGAAATGAGCGTTTCTTATTGGACAAGTTCAGGTAGTCCCTCCCTGTTTCAGTGTGTTTTCTTCCGTTTGGTGCCTAATGAACACAACCCAGAACAGAAACAGACCAGAGCAGAACCTCCTGGAAGTCTGCTTCATATCATCAGCTGTCATGTCAAATCTCCACCCTTCTACCGCCCCTCTCCTTCACCTCCTCTACTCTCCTCCCCCTCTCCTTCACCTCGTCTCCACTCCTCCTCTCTCCTTCACCTCCTCTCCACTCCTCCCCCTCTCCTTCACCTCCCCCTCTCCTTCACCTCCTCTCCACTCCTCCCCCTCTCCTTCACCTCGTCTCCATCCTCCCCCTCTCCTTCCCCTCCTCTCACCTCCTCCCCCTCTCCTTCACCTCCTCTCCACTCCTCCCCCTCTCCTTCACCTCCTCTCACCTCCTCCCCCTCTCCTTCACCTCCTCCCCCTCTCCTTCACCTCCTCTCCACTCCTCCCCCTCTCCTTCACCTCCTCTACTCTCCTCCCCCTCTCCTTCACCTCCTCTCCTCTCCTCCCCCTCTCCTTCACCTCTCCTTCACCTCCTCCCCCTCTCCTTCACCTCTCCTTCACCTCCTCCCCTCTCCTTCACCTCCTCTCCACTCCTCCCCCTCTCCTTCACCTCCTCTCCACTCCTCCCCCTCTCCTTCACCTCCTCTCCACTTCTCCCCCTCTCCTCCTCCCCCTCTCCTCTCCACTCCCCCCCCCCCTTCACCTCCTCTCCACACCTCCCCCTCTCCTTCACCTCCTCTCACCTCCTCCCCCTCTTCTTCACCTCTTCACCTTCACGTTCCCTGGATTCCCTGGGTTAGAGTTAGGGCTAGTTCCCTGGATTCCCTGGGTTAGGATTAGTTCCCTGGATTCCCTGGGTTAGGATTAGTTCCCTGGATTCCCTGGGTTAGAGTTAGTTTCCTGGATTCCCTGGGTTAGGATTAGTTCCCTGGATTCCCTGGGTTAGGATTAGTTCCCTGGATTCCCTGGGTTAGGATTAGTTCCCTGGGTTCCCTGGGTTGGGAGTAGTTCCCTGATTCCCTGGGTTAGGATTAGTTCCCTGGATTCCCTGGGTTAGAGTTAGTTCCCTGGATTCTCTGGGTCCTCATTCAGTTACAATATCAAAGAGAGAGAGAGACAGAGGATGTCTGACCTAGTCTAGGTAGACAGACCCACAGACCTCACACCTATGATTTCAGGAATTTTTGGGGTGGACTAAAAATGTATTCCACACTCAGTCACACACACCCATCTCCCCTATAACACTGTACAGCTCCTGACCTCACCTGAACCCTGCTTACATCAGTCACACACACCCATCTCCCCTATAACACTGTACAGCTCCTGACCTCACCTGAACCCTGCTTACATCAGTCACACACACCCATCTCCCCTATAACACTGTACAGCTCCTGACCTCACCTGAACCCTGCTTACATCAGTCACACACACCCATCTCCCCTATAACACTGTACAGCTCCTGACCTCACCTGAACCCTGCTTACATCAAACAGACCTCTCTCCTCTTACCTCAGCTGAGTCATAAATGGCACCCTATTCCCTTTATAGGACATTACTTTTGACCAGAGGGACCAGGACACATAGAGCTCTGCTGAAAAGTAGTGCACTGCATAGGGAAAAGTGTCTCATTTGGCGACGCAAACCTCCTCTTACCGGAGCAGAGAGAAGACTCAATGAAACCCAGACACTACAGGACGGGTAGCTAAAACCAGACACTACAGGACGGGTCACTAAAACCAGACACTACAGAACGGGTAGCTAAAACCAGACACTACAGGACGGGTCACTAAAACCAGACACTACAGGACGGGTCACAAAACCCAGACACTACAGGACGGGTAACTAAAACCAGACACTACAGGACGGGTAGATAAAACCAGACACTACAGGACGGGTCACTAAAACCAGACACTACAGGACGGGTCACTAAAACCAGACACTACAGGACGGGTCACTAAAACCAGACACTACAGGACGGGTCATTAAAACCAGACACTACAGGACGGGTCATTAAAACCAGACACTACAGGACGGGTCACTAAAACCAGACACTACAGGACGGGTAACTAAAACCAGACACTACAGGACGGGTCACTAAAACCAGACACTACAGGACGGGTCACTAAAACCAGACACTACAGGACGGGTCACTAAAACCAGACACGACAGGACGGGTCATTAAAACCAGACACTACAGGACAGGTCATTAAAACCAGACACTAAAGGACGGGTCACTAAAACCAGACATGACAGGACGGGTCACTAAAACCAGACACTACAGGATGGGTCACTAAAACCAGATACTACAGGACGGGTCCCTAAAACCAGACACTACAGGACGGGTAACTAAATCCAGACACTACAGTACGGGTCACTAAAACCAGACACTACAGTACGGGTTGCTAAAACCAGACACTACAGGACGGGTCACTAAAACCAGACACTACAGGACGGGTCACTAAAACCAGACACTACAGGACGGGTCACTAAAACCAGACACTACAGTACGGGTCACCAAAACCAAACACTACAGGACGGGTCACTAATACCAGACACGACAGGACGGGTCATTAAAACCAGACACTACAGGACGGGTCATTAAAACCAGACACTACAGGACGGGTCACTAAAACCAGACACGACAGGACGGGTCACTAAAACCAGACACTACAGGACGGGTCACTAAAACCAGATACTACAGGACGGGTCATTAAAACCAGACACTACAGGACGGGTCCCTAAAACCAGACACTACAGGACGGGTAACTAAAACCAGACACTACAGGACGGGTCACTAAAACCAGACACTACAGTACGGGTCACCAAAACCAGACACTACAGGACGGGTCATTAAAACCAGACACTACAGGACGGGTCATTAAAACCAGACACTACAGGACGGGTCACTAAAACCAGACACTACAGGACGGGTCACTAAAACCAGACACTACAGGATGGGTCACTAAAACCAGATACTACAGGACGGGTCCCTAAAACCAGACACTACAGGACGGGTAACTAAAATCCAGACATTACAGTACGGGTCACTAAAACCAGACACTACAGTACGGGTTGCTAAAACCAGACACTACAGGACGGGTCACTAAAACCAGACACTACAGGACGGGTCACTAAAACCAGACACTACAGGACGGGTCACTAAAACCAGACACTACAGTACGGGTCACCAAAACCAAACACTACAGGACGGGTCACTAAAACCAGACACGACAGGACGGGTCACTAAAACCAGACACTCCTGGATGGGTCACTAAAACCAGATACTACAGGACGGGTCATTAAAACCAGATACTACAGGACGGGTCATTAAAACCAGACACGACAGGACGGGTCACTAAAACCAGACACTCCTGGATGGGTCACTAAAACCAGATACTACAGGACGGGTCACTAAAACCAGACACGACAGGACGGGTCACTAAAACCAGACACTACAGGATGGGTCACTAAAACCAGATACTACAGGACGAGTCATTAAAACCAGACACTACAGGACGGGTCACTAAAACCAGACACTACAGAACACGTCAACTCAAACATAACACTTTTTCCTATTATCCTTCCTGAGTTCCTCCAACTCAATACATCAATTCTGTTTCAGTTGAAATCACTCAATCATATCCTGCCATGTCAACAAAAATAGTTATTTGAGTTATTTGAACTTACAGGGAACTGATCCATTCAATCTGAATCTGAACTGAAGCTTTGTAATTCACCTGAATATAACACTCTGTTGTTGTTAAAGTACCAGCCTGTCACCTGAATATAACACTCTGTTGTTGTTAAAGTACCAGCCTGTCACCTGAATATAACACTCTGTTGTTGTTAAAGTACCAGCCTGTCACCTGAATATAACACTCTGTTGTTGTTAAAGTACCAGCCTGTCACCTGAATATAACACTCTGTTGTTGTTAAAGTACCAGCCTGTCACCTGAATATAACACTCTGTTGTTGTTAAAGTACCAGCCTGTCACCTGAATATAACACTCTGTTGTTGTTAAAGTACCAGCCTGTCACCTGGATATAACACTCTGTTAAAGTACCAGCCTGTCACCTGAATATAACACTCTGTTGTTGTTAAAGTACCAGCCTGTCACCTGAATATAACACTCTGTTGTTGTTAAAGTACCAGCCTGTCACCTGAATATAACACTCTGTTGTTGTTAAAGTACCAGCCTGTCACCTGAATATAACACTCTGTTGTTGTTAAAGTATCAGCCTGTCACCTGAATATAACACTCTGTTGTTGTTAAAGTACCAGCCTGTCACCTGAATATAACACTCTGTTGTTGTTAAAGTACCAGCCTGTCACCTGAATATAACACTCTGTTGTTGTTAAAGTACCAGCCTGTCACCTGAATATAACACTCTGTTGTTGTTAAAGTACCAGCCTGTCACCTGAATATAACACTCTGTTGTTAAAGTATCAGCCTGTCACCTGAATATAACACTCTGTTGTTGTTAAAGTATCAGCCTGTCACCTGAATATAACACTCTGTTGTTAAAGTAACAGCCTGTCACCTGAATATAACACTCTGTTGTTAAAGTATCAGCCTGTCACCTGAATATAACACTCTGTTGTTAAAGTACCAGCCTGTCACCTGAATATAACACTCTGTTGTTAAAGTACCAGCCTGTCACCTGAATATAACACTCTGTTGTTGTTAAAGTACCAGCCTGTCACCTGAATATAACACTCTGTTGTTGTTAAAGTACCAGCCTGTCACCTGAATATAACACTCTGTTGTTGTTAAAGTACCAGCCTGTCACCTGAATATAACACTCTGTTGTTGTTAAAGTATCAGCCTGTCACCTGAATATAACACTCTGTTGTTGTTAAAGTACCAGCCTGTCACCTGAATATAACACTCTGTTGTTGTTAAAGTACCAGCCTGTCACCTGAATATAACACTCTGTTGTTGTTAAAGTACCAGCCTGTCACCTGAATATAACACTCTGTTGTTAAAGTATCAGCCTGTCACCTGAATATAACACTCTGTTGTTGTTAAAGTACCAGCCTGTCACCTGAATATAACACTCTGTTGTTAAAGTACCAGCCTGTCACCTGAATATAACACTCTGTTGTTAAAGTACCAGCCTGTCACCTGAATATAACACTCTGTTGTTGTTAAAGTACCAGCCTGTCACCTGAATATAACACTCTGTTGTTGTTAAAGTATCAGCCTGTCACCTGAATATAACACTCTGTTGTTGTTAAAGTATCAGCCTGTCACCTGAATATAACACTCTGTTGTTGTTAAAGTACCAGCCTGTCACCTGAATATAACACTCTGTTGTTGTTAAAGTACCAGCCTGTCACCTGAATATAACACTCTGTTGTTGTTAAAGTACCAGCCTGTCACCTGAATATAACACTCTGTTGTTGTTAAAGTACCAGCCTGTCACCTGAATATAACACTCTGTTGTTAAAGTATCAGCCTGTCACCTGAATATAACACTCTGTTGATGTTAAAGTACCAGCCTGTCACCTGAATATAACACTCTGTTGTTGTTAAAGTACCAGCCTGTCACCTGAATATAACACTCTGTTGTTGTTAAAGTACCAGCCTGTCACCTGAATATAACACTCTGTTGTTGTTAAAGTACCAGCCTGTCACCTGAATATAACACTCTGTTGTTGATAAAGTACCAGCCTGTCACCTGAATATAACACTCTGTTGTTAAAGTACCAGCCTGTCACCTGAATATAACACTCTGTTGTTGTTAAAGTACCAGCCTGTCACCTGAATATAACACTCTGTTGTTAAAGTACCAGCCTGTCACCTGAATATAACACTCTGTTGTTGTTAAAGTACCAGCCTGTCACCTGAATATAACACTCTGTTGTTGTTAAAGTATCAGCCTGTCACCTGAATATAACACTCTGTTGTTAAAGTACCAGCCTGTCACCTGAATATAACACTCTGTTGTTGTTAAAGTACCAGCCTGTCACCTGAATATAACACTCTGTTGTTAAAGTACCAGCCTGTCACCTGAATATAACACTCTGTTGTTGTTAAAGTACCAGCCTGTCACCTGAATATAACACTCTGTTGTTGTTAAAGTATCAGCCTGTCACCTGAATATAACACTCTGTTGTTGATAAAGTATCAGCCTGTCACCTGAATATAACACTCTGTTGTTGTTAAAGTATCAGCCTGTCACCTGAATATAACACTCTGTTGTTAAAGTACCAGCCTGTCACCTGAATATAACACTCTGTTGTTGTTAAAGTACCAGCCTGTCACCTGAATATAACACTCTGTTGTTAAAGTACCAGCCTGTCACCTGAATATAACACTCTGTTGTTGTTAAAGTACCAGCCTGTCACCTGAATATAACACTCTGTTGTTGTTAAAGTACCAGCCTGTCACCTGAATATAACACTCTGTTGATGTTAAAGTACCAGCCTGTCACCTGAATATAACACTCTGTTGTTAAAGTACCAGCCTGTCACCTGAATATAACACTCTGTTGTTAAAGTATCAGCCTGTCACCTGAATATAACACTCTGTTGTTAAAGTACCAGCCTGTCACCTGAATATAACACTCTGTTGTTGTTAAAGTACCAGCCTGTCACCTGAATATAACACTCTGTTGTTAAAGTACCAGCCTGTCACCTGAATATAACACTCTGTTGTTGTTAAAGTACCAGCCTGTCACCTGAATATAACACTCTGTTGTTGT
Organism: Salvelinus namaycush; assembly: GCF_016432855.1. Taxonomy (NCBI): domain Eukaryota; kingdom Metazoa; phylum Chordata; class Actinopteri; order Salmoniformes; family Salmonidae; genus Salvelinus; species Salvelinus namaycush. Next base: position 192,802 of record NW_024061135.1, read on the forward strand.
TAAAGTACCAGCCTGTCACCTGAATATAACACTCTGTTGATGTTAAAGTACCAGCCTGTCACCTGAATATAACACTCTGTTGTTGTTAAAGTACCAGCCTGTCACCTGAATATAACACTCTGTTGTTGTTAAAGTACCAGCCTGTCACCTGAATATAACACTCTGTTGTTTGTTAAAGTACCAGCCTGTCACCTGAATATAACACTCTGTTGTTGTTAAAGTACCAGCCTGTCACCTGAATATAACACTCTGTTGTTGTTAAAGTACCAGCCTGTCACCTGAATATAACACTCTGTTGTTGTTAAAGTACCAGCCTGTCACCTGAATATAACACTCTGTTGTTGTTAAAGTATCAGCCTGTCACCTGAATATAACACTCTGTTGTTGTTAAAGTACCAGCCTGTCACCTGAATATAACACTCTGTTGTTGTTAAAGTACCAGCCTGTCACCTGAATATA